>NC_080430.1:124456352-124503852 GCF_028018845.1 Melospiza georgiana | reverse complement strand
GTGGTATTTATTTGGACTAAGATTAGTTAGATTACAGCTGGTATCCTGAAATTTTTGCAGACAATAGTTTCTGTATTGGATCAAACATTGATTTCTACTTTCCTCTGTCCCTTGTTCCCCCTCCATCTTCTCCACCCCATTTTGAACATCTGAAAGTGGTTACTAACAAACTGGTAGGTGAATCTTTCCAACACTATGACATGAAACATATAGTATACTTTTTATATTTTTGAAAACTCCTACAGGCTCCTTTTTTCTCTTCCCCCTTTCTCTTTTTTTTTTTTTTTTTTTTTTTTGTGTCTGCTTGATGTGGCAAATTAAATGCCAATCGATGAAAAAGTTACAAGTCTGTAGCTGTATTTTCCCCCACTGTTCCCTAAGCCACAGTAAAGCAGAACATGTCAGCACAAGCACCTGTATGTTATGGATCATCACCTGTGAAAACAAACAACATAATTAGCCTCATCAAAAATCTTGAGAAGTGTTCAAAGGAAGAGACTCCTGAGTACCTTGAGCTCTCTATCCTTTCCTTTGGAATATATATCTTAAAAATATACCCAAGCCTTGACCTACACAAGCAAGGCTTTTCTGTGCCAGTCAGACAGCACATCACCTCAAAATGTACAAAAACAAAAAGGAAATCCAGAATATTGCCTTCTTCACTGAACTAGGTGCATGGATTTGCCTAAGGCCACAGAAAAGGGGTGGAGTATGGAGGAGATCTTCACAATGTAACGCACAAACACACTTTCCAGAATGGGAGATGAACTTAAACTCCTTTTTTTCCTTATGTAAATCAAGTAACTATTTAGTCCAATTAGTATTCAACTGCTGCTATTTCTAGAATTTAATCCTATGTTTATTAATAAAGCACACATGTCAACTCACAAAATAGCCTGTCTCCTTGCAGTGCAAACAGAGCTTTACTTTCCATATAGGGTATTTGTGGGACATTCTTACACCAGTTGGTCCATAATGAATAAAAAGTACATTATTATAAAGGAGCAAGGAGAATCTGAAAGCCACATTTCATTTTGTTTAAATCCAGCACTGTCCAGGGCAGAATATTGTTCCTCGTAACTCAGACTTGTGAAAAACAGCAGGCTCTGCCATTCAGCTTGCCTCATCAACTGTGAGTTTTAATGTGAAGCTCTTTTGCAATAAACTTAGTTTTTTGCCAGCCCATCCTCACTAATGTTGCACCACCTAAAGCATTCAGCCACTGCTCTCCCCCCGCAAGCTAGCCAAGCATATCAAGTGTGCCTGCAACACTCACAGCCTAATCAACAATGCACAAAAACAAAAGTAACAGCAAGACTCCTATTATCTGATCTTCCGTAAAACACAAAAACTGCCTTCCCCGGTACAGAGGAAGTGCCAGTAAGCCTGCAGGTGTGAGCCAGTTAAAAGAAAAGGCTTTGGCTAAATAGATTCTTTGACTGCCAGGGATTAGAGTCATGGCACCAGTGGTAACACACATCTTTTCCTTTAATTTACAAAATTTTCTCACGAGTTTGCAAGAGTTCACCCTATCAGGGGCTTTCTGAGGCCATTGAAATGTCTTAAGTTTTAATTAAGTTGGAGTTGTCAGAAGAAAGCTTTTTTGGCACAGAGTCAGGGTCATTAATTACTGCTATCTTTGTTTCTTTCAGAAAAAAGAACTCTACTGACTTGTTGGGTTACTTACACAGCCTACATTTTCTGTCCTGCAGTCCTTATTCACCTCCAAGCAAGGCTTGATTAAGCAGTTTACCAATTACTTCCATCAATCTGGTTTACAAGTCTTATGGGTAATCGTAACTTCAGAAGCTTTTCTTTCTGCTGATTCGAGGTACAGTAGTAGCGAAAGTAGCATTACTGTTAGAACCACAAAGCATTTTAAATTTCTAGATTTTCCACCCAAAATGATACTTGAATCACATTCCCGATTTTATCATTTAGTACACATCCTCTTATATGCTTTTTGCTGGATAGCCAGTTATTAGCAGACACTAGCCATGCTGCATAAAACTAACCAAAATAAGCATAATTTCCTTGCTGTCTTGCAGTTCTGGGGTTAAAGTTAATGGTTTTTATCAGTCAAATGCTTCTGAACAAGGTTGCATTGAAATTAAAGGACATGGTATCCGCATTAGACAGTAGTAAAAACTTTATTGCTAGGTGCCACTTATCAAAAAATTTAAAAGTCTAGAATAATAAGCTGAAATTGCTACCCTGTAACAATTATTCATTGGCCTAAGTAAAGGCTAATCTGTAGGCATCATTTTTACCAGATGCATTCATATCATAAAAAAGCCAATAGCATAACTGGTACTAACTTGCTGCTTCATCAGAGTTTGGGATATGGGGAACACACTGCCTCCCTCCTTCCTAGACATGATGGCCTCTAGGATCACTGTGAAATACACTATATACAACAATATTCTATCTATTGATTCCATAGATAAAGGGAAGATTTGAGGTTCTAACTTTGTCCATTCTTTGCCTCTGGTGGCCACTAATTTCATACGTATACACAATTAACAAATATTCCTCTAAAATAAACCAGAGTTTGCTAGTCATATAGCTTCATGTGCCTGATAAAATCTTGGGTTTAGCCAAAGTATTTTGCATAAATACCATTACCATTATTAGACAGCTTGATGACTATATATCTTTCTAAGTACACGGCTTGTTCATTTATATAAAGTTTGTTTTATCAAAATCCTCAAATTCCTTGAAGTTTGCAAAAGGCCTATGTCAAACTACATACTTTTTACTGTTTTTAATAAAAACATTGGCAAAATAATGTTTTTTCAGAAACTCTGACTTGGATTTCTGATTTATAGAGTATACTTTACCATTCTGAGCTACTCAGCTCAGCAAGTGGTTGCTCAGAGATTGCAAGACTTGAAATGTCTGTGACATAGTATAAATTATTTTGATCCTCCCTTGGGTATTTATTTAATTTCTCACCCATTTACTGTACTTCACATAAAATGGCAGAAGTGAGACAGAAACTATTAGAAAACTGGAAATACCACCAAGAATGTGAACCAGCTCTAGGAAGTTAGGCTACCTGCCACAGAGGCAATCTGCTGATAAAGAAATTACTTTGCCATGCATTCTGTTTCTGTCTGTTACCTCTGTTTTCCTAAATCCAACATCCAAAGTAGCAATCCTACAGATAATGAAACAGATATTTATTTAATAAAATATTAGAAGTGGTTCTGCAAGGCAATTACAAAACTGTGTTGAACCTTCTTATAAAATAGCCATCTTCTCTATTTGTAGGGTTTTTTTCCCCAAACAAAACAACACAGAACCACACTGATCTTTGTTACTGTTTTCATTTTTTTTTCACCTTCATTAAAATCAGCTCTATCACCAAAAAGTTTCTAGCCACTTATGTCTGCAGGAAGAATCTATATACAGATAGATAGCTGTCATCATATCTCTGAATCCTTTCTTTCCACACAAAATCCCACTGTCACCAGCTCTGCCAGTGTAGACCTGCAACTTGTTGATTGTGGTATGCTTTTGAAATGGAACATGGGAAGAACCCAACCTCAGGGACCTGCTCTCCCACCCTTCTGTTTTTCAGGCTGCACTTACCCCCAGTGTAGTTATGGTACCTGCACCTACAACACTGGCAATGGACACTAGAACTTGGGCTCTTTTCTCTCTCCTTTAGTAAGGACTTGACCCAGTCTTTTTGGAACTCCAGTCTACTTATTTTTTCTTCTGTAGCTGAGCAATATCTTTAAAATCTATCTCTCTCTTTAAATAGATACACAAAAAAATAAATACACTGATAAGAAGAGTCCTACAAGGGCTGCCATTGTTAAAAAGCCTATTTAAGAAGCTTACTTTTTTTATTCTACAGCTAACTGCAATTCCAGGCCTTTTTAGCCGTGATGAGAAATAGGAAACTTTAATAGCCTAGTTCTGGTCTTAAATGCTGTGTGTGTGCACCAGCATATATATTTTAAAAATTGGAAACCTTTACATGAACACAGTACATCAAAAGCTGTTTTAACAAGCTGATTTAACAAGGTATTAAGATGCGTATTCAACCGAGGAGGTGGAGACTCAAATTCTGCAAATTTATGAACACAAATGTAGCAAAAGTACTGTTGAAAAAAAAGAAGAGTTTCTAAATATTCATCTCAATTTACACTTTTCACTGTGAGCTTAGTACTTTATTTATAACTCAATTTGATTGTTAGCAAAAACAAGCAACTACTGCTTTATTTAATATTGCTTGAACATACTGGATTATTCCCTTGCAATTTTGGTCCTTTGCATGATTTTAGCTTATTTAAGCTAAAATAACTTAATATAACAATATAACCAGGCTACTTGACCTGAAGAGTCTCTGTCTTAATAGGTACATTGCTAATATATCTAAGTAAGGGTGAAAAAAAACCCCAAACATGTTAAAATATCAGTAGACTAGCAGAACCTCTTAAACTGAATATTTTTTTCATGACGAAATTCCCTTTCTGTTCTTTCTCAAGCAACAAGGTATAAGGCATTTAGACTTTTTCATCTACTACTAGAAAAATAATCAGTATTAGAGAGAGCATTTATCTGTATTGACAACTTTGCTGAAGGTCAGCAAATAAGTATATTTCTTGTGCTGATATTAAGAGATACTTTTATAAAGTAAAAGAGAGACCAGTAGAGACTTTCATTTTAATAAAAATGAATTTTCAATGGCATCAGTAACTAAAAATCTCTTTTGGTTCCTTTTATATTAGAAACATTACTGAAATACATATTTCTCTATTTTTTTCCTTATCAATATGTCAATACACGTACTTATATTCTGAAGTAGTAGGTGTGGCATGAAAAATTGTAATGCACAATATCCAGATATTTCCTGTTCTGTGAAGGACAAAGGCAAGACATGGTTCTCTAGCAGCCTGTTGTATTAACTCTAGGCAATAAACATGCATTTGTGTATAAGAAATAGAACATTGACAAAAAGGCCAAGGCAACTAGGACTTGGTTGACTTTCTAGAATCACCAAAACAAGAGAAAATCAGCTGGATAAAAATCAAAAGGCCTGCAGCACTCACACATGACTGCAGCAATGGTTGTACTTATAGAAGAACTCAGCAACTGTTTCATCCTTTTGCACCTGATTTCAGGAGTCACTGCTCCAAAAGACAGTATTTCCTATTTTTCTGCTTCTGCCAAAGACAGCACTCTTCCACAAAAGCAGACTTAGGTAAAAGGGTAAGTAAAGGCACCTATACAAATTACAGAGTAAGTTACCAAGCTTCACACATGGACTATTTAAAATGGAGCATACCTATTAGTATAAAGATAGAATAGACAGACAGACAGACAGACAGACAGACAGACAGATAGATAGGTTTACACACATATAATGTGGCCTTTGATTGAGCAGCTGAAAAATATCCAGACTGCAAATGTCCAAAAATCTGAGCATACAGGTAAGAATAAGCGTGTTTTAAAATGGTCTTTTCATCTGGTCACACTTCTTTCATTTACTGTGTCAGAAAACAAAACTAACTCATCCTGATACAGATCACCTTGCAATGAACTGAACCACTTGGGCTAGGGGCAGTTTATTATGGCTAATTTGGTGCCAAGATGTCATGGTTAACGAAATACCTGACCCAGAAAAAAGTGAAATTAACATGTTTGGTGTGCAAAGATACTTGGTTAAACAATAACTACTGTTCATTTTACTCGCCTTATATGGAAACATGAAAATTAAAGCTGAAAAAGACAGTAGCGTTCATCCATCCGTGCAGAATGACTTCCTATTATATGCTTCAAAATTCATTGTCCAGTCTCATTTCACTATGAGAGAGCTTCCAATTACTATACCTATTCATATCTATTATTGTTTTATGACATGCCTAAAGCTGTGAGCAGTATTATATCTTATCATAGTCTGTAAAAAGGGGGTCTATCCCATTTCTAGTCTATAACATGATGCAAGCAGGAACAAAACTGTTGGGGGGTGGGGCAGCAGTTGCTTCTTCTATCATATTGCAAATTTGTAAAAATTTCCTGCTTGCTGTCGCCCTTTTTTTCAACATCAATTCTTTACAATCATCTTTCTACTGCTGAATACCTGTGTTTTGCATTATTATTTCAGCAGATGTATCAGATTCCATTTGCCGGGTTGAATCCCATTTTGTGATTTCCTCTCCATATTTCTAACCTGTCCTCACTTTTTATATCTCTGCACTCTGTCCTCGCTGGTGTTGGCAACACCTTCCAGTTTTAGTACAACCTGCAGATTTAATTAATGGTCTGTTTACCTCCCCTTCCTTAATCACATGATTAACAAATTAAGTGTGCCACTCACAACTGCAGAAGGCCTCTAGACACCTTAGTCCATCCCCAAAATACCACTTGAACTCTTGCAACCAAATGACAAATTTACAGGGCAATATGGGAACACCCACAGTCATTTCAACTGCCCAAAACATTTTCCAAAATTCTGTATCTATCCCTTCATTTAAGCAAAGATCTGTGAGGCTGTTTCCTCCATACTATTTTTATTTTTTTTTAATTAAATCACAGTTTCCAAGTGTTTTTGCCTGACTTTCTGCAATTCAAGTCATTTAGTCCCTTCAGTATATCATATTCTCTGGAAACTTTCTGGAAACACAACATTCCTGTGTTTCTTCAGGAAATGGTTGGTCCAAGGTTCACTTGGACCTCAAGCAACCATGTTCTCTGCCATGATTCTCAAAGAGCTGGAAAAAATGGAGGGAGTTCCACTAGATGGCATGGTCTCTCCTTCTTCCTGAAACCTCAGAGGCCCCTGGGTGCAGCCTCTTGAGACCAGGGACTGGGAGGAGAGATTGAGACTATCCCCCCATGAAGCCTATGGGGAAGCAAGCCCAGAAGACCACTTCTGCTCTTGATCTTCATGCTCACCTGTGTTTCCATACTGTGTGTGTGCACAGCTCAGGAACAAACTATGGTCAAGCACTCTTGGAAGAACAGCTCCATCTTATCACCTCCACATGAGGCAGGAAGAGGGGCCAGGCAGCAGGGAAGAGGCAAGTAGCACCTGCCTGGTTATTCTTGGCCTCCCAAAAATGCCTTTGGGCTTAGCAAGTGGAGACAAGAGAAACCATGGGGTAAAACCTTCAGTGTCAGAGCAACAATATTTGTTATCTTGTTTTTTAATCATGGTCTTTATTTCAGATGGACCACAAATCTTTATGCAGTCATGAAGATATGTACACATAGAGAATGAACCAAAAAAACCCCAAACAACCCAACTCTGTATTCATACTCCTCTCATCCATCTAACCTCTCTACTTTAAGGTCATCTGTGACTAAGGCATATCAAATCAAAAATTAAATGGTTTTGGGGGAAAGATTGTTTCTTGCAGACTCAGTATAGTTCCTACTACACCACTAGGCTTTATAAACAACAACAGGCAGCCCTATGGTGATTACCAGAATTACTCTTTTTTCTTTCTTTTATTAAAGATTGGTATTAGATTTGCTTTTTCCCAGTCTTATGATAATTCCTCAATTGTACTTTACTTCTCAGAAATAATTAGTAACGATTATGTAATTCATTATCTATGTCTCTTAAGACCACACCATGCTTATCATCCAGATCTGCTGATTCACTTTATTCCATTTTTTTCTCTAAGTATTGCCTTACTCTTTTTTTATCAACAACTATTTTGAAAAGGTCTTAATTACTTGAGAGCTATTATGTCCATACTATTTTTATTTTTCTTGTCAAAGATTGATTTTTAAAGTAGCTCAGTGCCTCAGCCATTTCAGAACCAGCTTTCATTTTGTCACACTCTTCATTTATTATTGAGCTTAGTTTTTCATTCCATTATTTCTTTTTTTTTCTCCAATATATTTAAAATGCTATTCTTATTTCCCCTGGCTCCTTTGGCTAGTATTAACTCATTCTGCTTTTGCATTTCTCTTAACTTTTCCAGGTCTTAAAAGAGTTTTAATTTTCCTGGTTGTTTCCATCTTTCATTTTGGCCTTGGGAGAGATCTGGCTTCCACAGATCTTTGAGGAGCCCCTGGTGAAACTATACCAACTTCTCTTTATCCCATATATTTTCGTATTTCTCAGAGCTATAGTTTAGTACCTTTTAGAGAGGCAAGTCACAGATGGAAAATATGATTGGGAATATCTGATAGGTATTTTCAATTCTGATTGAGCTGTAAAACATAAATCATTTGACAATCCTGTGACTCAGTTTCTCCACCAGTGGACCTGTATATTATCTATGTCTTCAGAGGACTGTGCTAACACTTATCTAATATATACCTATATTGATAGATATCCTTTGACTTTCTCAAGTATAGTAAACATGGAAACTCTTGTGATTTTATAGAGTTCTACAATTATGTTTCTGCAGGGAAGAAATAGGTCAAATTCCTCCCTTTCACACTGAACACCTCAAAGCTCCTACAAAATCAGTCTAGCTCAAAGTAACAAAAGGCAGGATTTTCTGAAGTTATTATATATGAATAAGATTTTAAACACTCCTTTATGTTCATTAGGTGCAATTTTCTATCTGATTAGCTCTGGTTGCCTGCAAAATGTGCAAATACCTGACATTTTTGCCCATTTCCTCTATTTACAGAACTTTAGAAATATGTTGCTTTAGATTTGGTGTGTTTTACAATGTTATGGCTAGAAAACACATATCCTAGTAAAATTGCACCCATCAGAATTCAGTGCTCTTTGGAAAAAGGAAAAATAATTACTTCTAAGGCCAGTAGCAGAACAAAACACCAGCATTCCCAGCACTGAATTGCAAAGAAAACAATGAAAACAATTTGCTAATAATTTGTCAAATTTCTAGCTTTGTTGCCACTACTAAATGCTTAAATGTGTGCACGAGTATGACAGCAGCAACTGACACAATATTTGTATGGAAGAGGAAAAAACAATGGGACAATAAAATCCTGTGTTTTAATAAGGAAGTCAAGAGCACCAGAAGTAGTCTCAGAAACTGAGTCAGTTCTTTTCTGCTTTTCATCTCTTCCTTCTCTCAACTCCAGCTTTGGAAGGAAAATAAAGCTGAAATTGAAAACTTAAATGCTAATTTTAAATATATGGATATCCAAATCCCCTATGTTCAAACAAACCCCAATGAAATTAGTATACCCCAGTGAAAATAAATGTCCCGATCACTCTTTCCCTCTGGAATTCTCTGCTTTTCCAGGTGCCTGCAGTGAGATCTCTTGCAATAATGGAATAGTCCAATCTTTGATACTTAATTGTACTGGATTACTGTTTGGCAATGAACCAAGTGGTTGGCCTGGGGACAGATCATTTTATTTAACGGCTCATCACCAGAACCTCACCAGCATGCAAACAGAAATCACTATTCTGCTGCTGCCAAAAGACTGTAAGAACACAGGAGGCTAATCAGCCTGGGAGACACTCAACTAATGGCATACACAGGTAAGCGTCCACTTAAAAAAATGAAAGGCATAAGGCCAAAAAAAAAGGACCCAAAAACTTAAAATTATGAAGAAACAGAAATCCACAGCAAAGAGACACTTGTATCTTAAGGGGAAAATCAACTAAAATCAAAACAAGTAGTTTCTTTTTTCATGGTTAATTATCATTACACTTAAAATAACTTGTTACTTATTGTTTGTGTAATTTAGGCCCGAGGGAGGAATATGTGAAAAGTCCTGCTCCAAAAAAGCTTCAAGGAAATAATTTATGAGAGCTCACAGATAAGAGCCTTTAGATTTGACATTTTGATTTCTATAATAAATTGTTTTATTTTAAAAGTAAAACATCATGTAAATTAATTCATCCCTCAAGCAACATGTAGAAAATGCCTCAGACATGTTTCAACAAACGTTCACTCTTCAGCTATGTTCATTATAATGTTCTACTATGATAATAAGTGCTCTGTAAATCAATAAGTAAAACTACACAGTGCCCAATTTAGAAATGCAGCTTCCGTCTCCTCTTGTCCTTAGCAGAAGCAATGACTTTAGTACTGGTGTGTCCTCTCCTCCACTGTGACTGCAGAAAGATTACGAAAAGGCATTTTGTATGACTAGTTATGAAAGACACTCAGCAGGGCACTGAAAAGTTTTATGGGGGCTGTAGCAAATATCAACAGTTTACAGGGAAGGAGAAAAACAAGTGTCAAAAGTTATTGTTTTCATGTCCAAGCAATGAGGTGAGTAAGGAAAGATAATTAAAGCCTATCAGCTAGCAAAAATCCATTTCTTTCTCCTTTCTTTGCCCCTTCCTAATTAGCAGCCAGGTTCTTTACTATTAAATAAAATTTCTTATAAGGCTTTTCAGAAAAATTCACCGTCTCTTCTCTTTTTCTTTTTAATGCCTCTCCCCACAACCTTTTCATCTTTTGTTTCATTTCCATGCTGCAAAGACACAGTTCAGACAGAGGGTTTGATACTGCAGACCTAGTGAGGAAGAAGATAATTTGCTTCTTGCCACCAAGTTTTTCAGGGATACTAAAGAGATAGGGGTCAGCCCAATTCCTTTGAATTGCCACCTCCTGCTAGTCTTCCCCTTTCATGGGTGCTGCTTGCTGCCAGGTCAGTAGGGGTTTTTCCTTTTAGTACTAGATACACTCCAGATTGAAGGTGCTTATCTAAACAAATGGACTATAAAGCACAACAATTATATATATATATATATATATATATATATATATATATATATATATATATATATATATAAATAACAGCATACAGTTTACTGCAGCCTTTTTTTAATCAAGATGTTTGCAGAAAAACCTGACACACAGATACTACAAGCATATATAATAGGAAACCTGTTAATGTCTTTGCAGATACTGAATTTCTGTAGAACATTCTGCACTAACCAAGTAAGTAGAAAACAGCATCAGGTAACCATGTGATGAAACCTAACTCTGTGTTGTCATATGCTTACATGTCTTAGTGCACACACACAGAAACAAGTATGTATTTTATTTGCATGTAAAAACACAAGATCAATGTTACAACACATGGGATGTCCTGATTGTATTAAACTTGTCCATGATAAATATCATGGTTGCTGTCATCCAGACAAAACAAAGAGTTGAAGTGATAGGCTGCAGAGGGAAGCACGTATTAAAAGTTTATAGATGGGTCCCTAAAAATACACATTTATAGTAAAAGCAATCAAACATACAGAGGCAATGATCAGGATCACTGAGCAAAATCTTGAATAGAGCAACAAAGAAATATAGGAAACAAATTGCCTTCTGGCACTACCAATAGTAATATCATAAAGATGATAGCTATTTTCTACAAATAAATCTAAAATGACCTTTTGGGCCACATACAGTCTGTGATAATTTGTAATTTACTTTCCTTGATAATCATGTCACTGGAAGCTTGAATTTTCCTTAATTTACCATATAGGAGGAGTTAAGTGCAAAGACACCAAGAAGCAGAGACAGTGAATTAGCTGGGGTTAGAAGCAAAAATTCTATTAGGCAGCTAATTCTTTGAACATTGGGCTACCTTATTTTAAATTACTTAAACATCTGCACAAGAAACAAATAAATCCTGAAGGGTCAAATCCTGCAGTCTTTACTCAGACAAAATTCCCATTGACTCATGGGATTTGACCCTTAGTTGGGAATATGCACAGGTTCAGACCATCTTTTTAAAGCTCAGATGTGGAAATTCTCTTTGGAGCAGAAAAGTCCTCAGGGAAAGGCTTTCTGATACCACAAGCATCCAAGACACTAGTCTGGGCTAATCACTAACAGGTTAGCATCTCTGAAAATAATACTGTCTAACAGCAGAGGAATGTGTAGTCTGGTTCTCATAAAATTTCAAACCTGGGACAAAACAGAAGAATCTGCTAGAGCTACCTCTTTTTTCATCTGAATTAATAACACATTATCAGTTTAGTAAGAAAATATGAACTGTTATTATCAAGCTTCCAGATATACAATGGAACTTGGAAGCAAATGCTGCAGTAAATATTTGCTACTGCATAGTCACAGTAAATACAAAATATCGAATACTTATTTTTTTCAGCATTGTTTCACTTTATAAATACTTAATGAGTTATGCTATAAAGCTAAAAAATAATTCTAAATTTGAACATCCTTTGGGGGGGAAAAAAGAAAATGCTACCACAGTATAGGATAACCAGTAAATCTATCCTCGAGAAAATACTCTCTTTTTCCTTAAAGAAAGACAAGAGGTTCTATGGCAGAAAAAAGTAAATGCCAAATTTTAATATCTCTTTGCTTTAAAAATAACTGACATGGAATTTGAGCTTATCAGAATCTCATGGTTTTTGCCTGTTATTTTCCAAAAAACAGTCAGGTTGTTGGGGTTTTTTTTCTTTTTTTTTTTTTTTTTTGAGGGGTGTATTTTCAGCTTTAGAAGCTCAGCTTGAGATAGTACAGGCCGAATTTTCACAAAGAATAAACAAAGCAGACTAGCATCTGAAGGTGCTCAGCACCCCTGTAAATGCAGATGTAAGGTATATGAACCAGCGCATCTGCATTAAGCAACTTCTTTTCAACAGCTGGTGCAAAGTGCTGGCAAGCTTTTGGTGGCCACCTTACCAGGCTGACAGATTTATATATTCATCCACAGGAGAAAGAGTCCAGGGTAGCAGATGCCCACAAAGCCAGGGGGAAGTTTGTCACCTGGGGAAAGCACGCAGAGATCAGAGGATCCAAGTGCTGCTGCAGACACTCTGCTCCCAGCAGGCATCTTAATTCCACTTACAGAAGGTTCTCCCTGGCTGCAATGTCCTGAGGACCCACAGACTTGAATTTTTCACAGCCCTATTCCTTACTCTTGGGAATCCTTATAGAATTACTGGGAATTGTTATTATTAAGCATCTTTAACTATCACACATCCAACACGTGTCCAATGTCTCCCCAGAAGAGCTCATAGATGTGCACAGCAACCAATTTAAAGTCTTAGTATGGGATGGTCTATACTAAGTCTCCATGTCTCAGAAAGGAGCCACCAAAAATTTCAGAGCCACAGAAGAACGTCTGCAGGGATGCAATACACAAATATCTGATCTGGTAGAGAAAGAAACTACACAAGGGAAGCAACATTTAAAGCATGTTCTGACAGAGGGAAATATTTTTTCTTATTTAAAGTTCTTTTAAAATATTTTATATTTGTCTTAACTACTTATTCCTGATTATTATATTGGTTTAGCTTACTGAAAAGTGAAATAGAAAGAACAAAGTCCCTTTCCATAAACAAAATAGATTTTAAAAAATGTGATGGCAAGTGAATCCCACTTTATCACTCTTCCTGGAATTTCTATTGCAGAAATACAAAAGTCTGATTTATTTTTAAAGCATTTTAAACACATACCAACATTACTTGGAAACAGGCCAGGTAAAAAAATTCCATCAGAACTGACACCCTACAAACACATGTTACCAGTAACCGCTATTGAGCCTAAAGAAATAAATGAAATGCTATACCTTTGGCAATGCAACACTTGGCACATTGTCAAAGATTCATAGCAGCAAGGTATATATCTACTTTAAATATACAGAAAGCTCAGGACTATGTATTAAACACATGCACTGCCCCTCCCCCACCTTAAGAGAAGTCTTTTGTCCCCACAACTTTTAAAGTTATTTAAGGTCTTCTTTTTTTTTAAATAAAACACTGGGCTACTTGTATTCCATAGCTGACAAAAATAATGACTATGAATTCTCAGAAAATCTAATCCTTGCAAAACAAGCTTTAGCTATTATTCAAAAAGTCTAGTTTAAAAAACAGGAGAGGAAGAACATCCAGCATAGATGAACATAATTTGAGGTGAGAGAATACAGTGTTGAAAATGTTATCTATAACAGAAGTTAGAAGTTTATTAAGGCTATGGATATATCTACCAAATCATGGCTTGAAAGGCCACTATCATCTTTAGCAGTCAATAAAATTCAAGCAAAAAAATTCAAATTTCATATAAACAGGAGTGGTTTCTAGCGTTAAAAAGCTGTCTACAATATCTTTGTTAGCTCCATCTTTACCTACTCCATAACAAGACAACCTCAAACAAAGAGCAATTCTCAAACAGCCAATGATATTTCTGAAAAACACTACAAAGCACACTTATGGAGTCTTTACAGCAAGCACATGGGTGGATTTTAAATACCTCAAGATCTTCTTGTACTGTGGGGTAATTTAGACTCACAGGTATTACTGGAGTGATTCCATGGGAAGGAAATAAATAATAATAAGTAAAAAAGACATGTACCTTTTGAAAATAATGCTAAAGTAAATTTCTCCCCTCTTCACGTATACCTTTTGTGCTGGTATTTGAATACTGCATGTGGAATACAGCCGTGGAAGTCAGGAGTCAAATGTCCCATTCACACCTTCCATTAGCAAACATGCTGAAAAAAAATTCCTATGCCACTGCTACAACCTGCAGAGGCATGACAACTGAGATTTTATGGCAAAAGACACAGGCTTGCAGGACTTGAAGCATATTCAAGGAGGATTGCACGTGGACCAGCAGATGAAATCACATGCATCTGTGGTGCTGAAGAGAGGTGTTAATTTTAAAATCTGTGCACTAGCCTAAAGGTGCAAGGGGGATGGCCTTTCTCCTGCTCAGCCTCTAACAGTAAATGATATCACCTTTTAGGAATTTTTTTCTGGTAATGAAATCCACGGTGGACTGGAGGGAGAGAACAAGGGACATCTGGATCCTCTTCTGGAATGACAATTAGGCAGTGGTCCATATTAACAACAGGCGGCCAGTAAAATCACCAGGGCTCATGCATCAGATATAAAGTGATTACCTTCAAATATTGATTTTACAGCAAGACCGGTCCCAGAGGTTATAATGGCTGTTGCTTGTTTCTGAGAGGAGTTTTTGAGCACTGGAAATGAACTCTATAAGGAGCTATTACTCCTCAACAAATATTTTATGCACTTTTGGTGGTTAGTGCCATGGAGACTATCCCAACAATCAGTGTGTCTAAGGGACTAGAAGAAATTATTAGGCCAAAGTATTTTGTTGTTGCTCGCTTTCCCTATCTTTTATGTCACAGTGACTTTGGACATTTTGCTAGGAGACTTCAAGTTCTCCAATTACTCTAATAAGGCCAGTGAGTCATACAGCTCTCCTACTGCCTGAAGAAAGTGGGGCTGGGATAAGTGGTAATGATGTAAGGCTGGAGACAGGACAAGGTTACAGTGGTTCACCACAGCATGTAGGATATACACAGATACATTCTGGGGCTGGATGGACATACCTGCTTTGAGGCTTTTACCCTTGTAATGTAGGGATATTTGGGGATATAGCACATCCACAAGTCAGGCACAAACATGACCGCTTTTCATCACAGCTGTGTGTGCTTCTGTGTGGCACTCACACTGCTTTTCCTTCTCTTCCTCCAGAAAAAAAAGTTACCTGAATGCAGCCTTTCCCTAAATCTGTGACAAATCTGAGCTGCCTTTGAAGATTTGTGTCTTTAACAAATGCCTGTGACAACCTGCAGCAGCCAAAGCCAGCAGGTGCAGGTGCCTGAGCCTCCAAACATCAACAGGCTGTGGCAGGACCAGGGTTTGGTGCAGAGCTCGGCTCCATCACCCAGCTGGGTCCCAAATGAGGGACCCACTGTTCAGTCAGCCCTAATGCCCTCAAACGAGCATCTCTTGTGCACTTCCCTCAAGGGCAACAGTAATGTTTCTACTCACAGCCACTTGTGAAGACCACTGAAAAATGGCAGCTAATGCTGAAAGCAGCTGCCCACTTATTTAGCAAATTTTCCTGTAGATAGCACTTACGCTCTTGACACTGCAGCTGCTGCTAGTTCCTATCTATGTGAATCTTTAAGAATTTCTTTAGATGGGGATTTCTAACACATCGAAATATGTTTCCTAGCACAACTTAAAAGCCATTCACTCAGCTAGGTTGAGTTAAACCTTCAGAGAAATCTTAGGTTTTAACTAGGCAAGGTTCTAATGTGAAAGTTTATATTTTTTGGTTATGTCATGCCTAAAATGTAGTAGCTAACATGTTCTCATCAAAACCATTAACTAAAATATTGGTATCTGCATGCTGTCTCAGTTTCTGCCTCTCCCTCCTGACAGTGTCTAGCAGCAGGTTCCAGGCAAGTTTAATAACTCTGAGCATCATGAGCTGGTGTCAGTGGAAGTCCCTTGACCACAGCATCCAGCTGCTGCAACAAAAAAATTCTCCAGTTTCTGTGAGGTACCAACATCATCATGGTATCAGCTGTACTCCTCCAGAAAGTGGGTTGAGTTGAGAAATCTGCAGAACTTCCTTCATCATTTTTCTTTATGCAATTTTAAAAAATGTTTTTCTTAGTTCCAAACCACTGGGGCTTAAAATATTATAAGGATGGAATAAGGAAAAGGATCTTATTTTTCTTTTTAAAAAAGAAAAATTATTTTCAGTTTAGAAACTCAGAACAGCATGTTGTTATACTGGCAGATACCTTTATTTTGAATATAGTGCAAAATTGCAACCTTTTACTGTCTAATGACTGTTCCTGATTATTCCATAAAACACACCTAATTTTTTTAACTACTGTTGGTCTGTTAGGTACATTTGGTTACCCACATAACTTGTGCTACCCATATATCCATATATGAGACAGCTCACTTATTTACCCTAATACATATAGCTTTAATTTGAGCTAACACCATTGAAATATATAAAGAATATCCCTGACACTCAGATGAAAGATTTGACTGAAGCATCACAAAAACACATTGAGCAATCAACACCAACACACAGTTAAAATAGATTCTCCTTTTGCACAGGAGGACATTGCTGCTGACATCTCATGCCTAATATAACACAAAATTAGCAAAAAACATCAAGAAAAATCCACCTCCAGGTATGTCATCTGTAACAGTGTGTGATCCTCTAGATATACTCCATTAACACAGACATACTTTTAGGAAGTATAATATGATCCTTGATGGAGGGACTAAGTGACCACTGTCAGATGTTCTGATGCCTGTTGAAGTATGCTACTAAGTCTAGCATAAATACAAATTGCCCAGATGACTTATTGATATGCAAAGTTACCATTTTTAATGTGCCTTCAAATACTATATATGCCTCTTGGCTACCTTTGACAATAGGATAGCATGCAATATCTCTTTTTCTTGACCTTTCTTGCTGAGTACTTTCAACATCTTTCAGGTGCAGATCAGTACAGCAGGACTAAATCTCTTGGCAACTGTTAGGTCTCTACTGGACCATAATGAAGACTAAACTGTACTTCTGCTCTGTAGTATGGTCTTTCCCATTCAATACAACTGGAGAAATTAGTAAAAAACCAAATTTATTGTAAAATACAGATCTTTCTGGCTTTTACAGAAGTGTTAGGAATGATAAGGACACAAATCAGCTTCTCACCCTTATAAGGTCTAAGGAAGAGAGAGATATGATAGCAAGCCTCTATCCTTAAGGTAAAAGGCCCATTTTTTAAATTTTCCCCTGAGTCACTTCAGGGCCAGAAAGCATCCCAAAGACAGAGAGACAGAACTATGAACAGAGTCATTTGCTTCCTCAATATTTCTCAAGGGAATTAATCTGTAAATAACAGAAGTTTTAGGTGATTCCTAACGAACCATGTGCAGCAATCCAATGCCACTTCTAAAGCCATAACAGAAACAAAGTCAATATGTAAGATTTTTATTTACCTTTATATTGCTCAGGCTGTGTTTCAGCTCTCACAATATCCTCACTGATCCATATTCTGACAGCTGTATCAGTTTGGGCAGTACCTTACTCTCCAAAGGACACCAAAATACTTGAAAGATTTGTCACAGAAGAAAGTATTCTTTGTAAGACTATTCTTGTCAGAATAGGGTCCTTGGATGATGACTCACTGGGCTGGAATGTGGTGCATTGCTATTATTCATTTACCATTTAATGATACAGACTTTTAAAATACAGCTCATACTCGACTGTTCTAAATCCTCCGTGCAAAAAAAATCTCAAATTAGATGAAAATTATTCGAGACCTTTAAAGCGCCACATTAGTTAAAATCAGCAAAAGTAGAGAAAGGAGATATGCAGATAATAAAGCAGTCAATAAGACAGCCTGATTGAAAAATGTTTTAGGAATGGTGATGTCAAAATAAACCTTTTTTTTACAATCTATATGGGCATCTAATATAAATCTAATTGGGTCAAATTTTTTAATTACATTTTACATTGCTAGTATTAGTACCAAAACAAGACTATTTCAAAAATTCATTTTTGCCAGTTTTTCATATTTCATCTTTCATTTTGATCTGATTCCTTAATACTGCATCAATCATTTGTAGTGGTTGAGATAGCAGAATATTTAATCTTTATAAATACTCTCTCTCTCTCTTCAAGTTCTGTACTTTGAATATATCCAGAATTTTCAGGAAAAGCTTAGAATGAATAGATCAAAACTGATCTGTGGTACAGTAACCAATTGATTTCTGTTAATGCAAAATCCATTCACTGATGTTTGAAAATAAACATTGAATTATTTTTTCCCATTATCAATGTTTGACATGACACTCAAGGATACATTTAAATCAGAAACACAAAACTCTTGGATTGATGTAAGAGTGTTAGGTTAAACTCATTTTTTTAAAAAATTATATTTTAATCCCTAAAGGATAAACATTTATCCTCTAAGATACAGGGATAAAGATTTTAATGGCATCTTGCTTTGGGATTCAAAATAAATAAGGCAAAGATGAGTTTCCATCTTCTTAAAACTAAATTACAGAGATTAAAATATATAAACACAAAATGAAGGTATTCCATTTGCATATTATATTTCGCTCTTAAAGTTGATATTGAAGATTAAGGGTCAGCATTTAATCCTCACTATCCTAATCCCTAAAATTACAAAGACAGGCATAAGTGCATGTCTGCTCCACTAAATTACCTTGAAAGAAAGCAAATTCCGGATGAAAAGGGAAGCATATTTATATTATGGTGATTTAAAATCTGTCGCCTAAACACATCTTCTCCCCTCTATCCATTGACCTAAATTGCACACTAAAAGCTTGCTTGTCTGCAAATGGGCAGCTAACACTTTGAGACAATCCAGAGATTCTTCACTTACGCACAATCATGCCAACTATTTTTCTGACTACAATAAACACTGTCTTGTTCATATTTTGCAGAAACAGGAGTCAAGTTACAAACCAGAAGAGTTTCCCTACTTTTCCCAGCCCCATTCCTAGATATAGATAATTCTATAAATTTAAGATTCTGAGAGAGAAATGTATTAATGAAAATTAGTAGGTCAAGCATGCTCTGACTTAAAGTCTAAGGGAACTCTAAGGGGAATTGCACTCCAGAGGATACTGTACCTCAGACAAAGCAGAATTATAACACAAAATAACCCTAGTCTCTAGAAGAAAAAAAGCTGTAAACCAGTACTGATTATACCCTATTCATCTGTTTCTCTAAAATATTAGCTTTTTCCATAGGTTATATGGAGCAACTGAAATTAATGATGGAGCTGCCCCTGACTTGAACAGGACAAGGACATAAACCCTCACTGTCTGCTCTGCTGCCTTACCAATATTAAATTGCAATGGAGAAAAAACCCTCACAGATGAACCAACAAAAATACCAGGATTTAAAACAATAAAAGCAAACTGAATCTCATAGGACTATATTCTGTATTTTACATTCAATATTTGTCTACTTCCTAATATTGCAGGTTGATAGAAGTGCTACACCACGTACTGAGGTAAAATATCTATGCTGCACTCAGCCCTTCAGATTTGCCGTAAGAATTGTCTATGTCTGTACCAAGATGTTCTAATATTTATTTTTGAAGAATTTCTTTGCAATTTGAGCCATCTAGAAAAGAACTATTTTATCATGGCTATCAAAATAAGAAGCTCTGTAATTATAATCATAAAGAGGGCACTACGTTCCTTCTTTTGAAGGTTTTTTAACATAATTTTATACTCTAAAGGGAAGACAAAATCCCTGTTAAAAACCTATTAGCAAGTAACGTTTTTTATCTGTAAGGGCATTTCTATTACTGAACATAAGGTTTCTCTCTACTTATCAGAATGTCTGGAGCTACAATGCAATCCCTACATATAAGAAAACTGAAAAACATCTCAAGCTTAGTTACTGAATTTAAACTCTGCACATTCCTCCATTAAAAGCATATTTTAGAACTATCCTAACAGTTTTGCCACTAATTTTCATCCTCTGTAGGTATAAAAAAACCTCAAACAAAAACCCTTCATAAAAGGTTCAGTCATCTCAAGGAAAAAAGCTCCAGACAACAATGCTGCTGTGATTTTCGGTATTTCAGAGCCAAACCCCTGCTGCTTGGTCATGATAGTTATAAAAGCACACTAATGAAAGCAGCAAAATTTATAATTAATTTTAATTCTGATGAAACCATACTGCTCTAATCAACTGCCTATCAAATGTCGGTGCAAATTACACTAACAAAAATAATTATTACGACAGGTTGGCAGAATAAAATTTTCCATATACTCCATCTGCATAGAGAATGCCTGTGTGGGAATTGCTTTTAATGAACAACAAATTACAATTACTAAACTAAATGAACCATCTGCCTTTTTTGTTTGTTTTCACAGTCTCACTAGTACAGGGTGCACTGTCAGCTTAATTGCCATTCAAAATGGCAGACTGACCTACCACCAGACTTTCAAGTCCACAACATTTTAACTGAAAAGCCACAGCAGATGTTTTTAATTTTATGAAGAGGACAAGTATGTTTTATAAATATATTCTAAATATAAAAGGCCAGTGTTTAAATAATAATAATAAGGTACATGCCTATTTCAGACTGGAGGGCTTGTATGACTAAATATCTCTAAACCCTAAATTAGCACATGAAGTATTCATGGACCAATACTTACTGAAACAAGTCTTGATGTGCTTTATTAACAACTTTGTTCAAGAAGATGTTCTGTCTCTAGTCTTTAATAAGTGACCACTGTTTTTCAAAGGGGCACACATGAGGATTTGTAGCAATGGCAACTATTAATAAACTTTTACCAAGCATATTTCAAGTGCTAATTTGGATATGTCATCTGGCATTTCCATTAAAAAAAAAAAAAAAAAAGGAAAACCAGTGTCTTATTTGCACATCTCATACCAGTTGAGCTTTCCTTGCTGAGTTTTTGTTTTTGGGGACCATGATATTTTGTAACAGTTGGAAGATAAACTCTTAATAACAAACATTGAGGGGAAAAGAATCTGACCTGGGCATGCACTTAAAAAAAGAAACTCCACTTACTACTACTGCATAATGTAGAAGGAGAGGTTGAGAAGTTTTATTTCATTATTTTATTACTTATATAGTGGCTACATCAGCCCTATTTTCTAAAAACCTGGCTTATTGCTTATTATTAAAAAAATTAAATGTTTTGGAAAATAATCCTTCTCTATTGAAGGGTCTGAACTGCAAGCCTTTGAGACAAAAGCTTCCTCTTTGTCTGAAGTACCAAAACCTTTCAAGCAAAAACTAAAAGTACCACTGCTACAGAAGAGAAAAAAATAATGAAGAAAAGGAAAAATCCCACACACAACAGAAAAAAAAAAAAAAAAAACAAAACAAAGCAACCAAACTCAAAAACTTTGTCAGTGTCCAGTGAAGCTCTCATATCTCTGAGACTGTCTCCAAATGCCACTGTGTTATTTCAGGTTTGGATCCCGATGCAAAGGACAATTGTAAAAAGGAGAGAGTTAGAAAGATGCTTGTTTGTTTCGAACAGCTGTGGTTCAGAGCTTTGAACAAGTGATCAATAAATGTAAATACTATTTTATGTTCTGTTTTTAATGTCATATACATGTTTATTTTTAATTTATTCTAGCTATTGTGACAATATATAAGACAAAGGAAAAAAATTGACTAAGAGAATGGGCATCTCACTTCTAAGTATATTAAATCATTTAATGACCCATATACAGAGTGATGCAAAGTAAAATCAACTTCTATTTCCAGACCTCCATGAAGCTGGATAAGTGAAGGTGGTTTAAAATCATTCCTGTTTTAGGTCAATGTTATTTATCATTGTCCACACTTGGAGCTACTATATATTGCTTCAAAATACTTGATTTAGCTGGTCTGCATGCCAGTGCCCACTCAGATACCCATGTCTGATTTGGGGATTAAAATAATCCTTATTCCCTCCCCCTTCTACACACCTCTGGTTAAGACTAGAAATAACAAAGAAAAATCTGATTCCTCTACTAGGATATTTGATTTTAAAAGATGCATTACAGTGATTACCTTACAGAGTTATTATAATTAATATTTACAATCACTAACTTGTAATACCAGTATTACTAACTACAGTTCTTTGCAGAGATATGTGAAGAAGATATGTTAAAAAAACCTATTAAATGTTAGTTCATTCACTGAACAGTATTAATAAAACTGCTTCATTCTCATTTTCACTTTGCAGTAGTCTTGTTTCTCCTGCTACTTGGACTTTATTTGAAGAAGCTTTTATTTGAAAGCCTTTGACTGACTTCCACATTGGTTTACCTTCCAGGGTCTGCCCAGTATTGTTTGGGGTAACGTTTTTTCCTCTGTAGTTCTTACCATCACAGCCTGGATGTCTGGAAAAAATCACATCTCAATTTTCCCTTTGAGGTCTTTCCTCAAATAATCAATGTATTTTCTTTTTTTCTACCAGAAGAAGCTTTCCTCTTCTTTTGGGTCAAGCAAAACCTTTCCCTCCTACAGCTTTTCTTCTAGTCCCACTGACATACTAACGTCTGTGAATTCTCCAATACATTATTAATACTCTGCAGGGAAAGAAAACGGGGAAATGTGAAAAATACCATGCTGAACAACATGGCTCTCCCTAAAGAAGACTGATCCCTCTACTGCAATTCAAATCTTCTGCTCACTCATACTCTGTCTGTATTACAGTGCTTCCTAGCAGAGAGTCCAAGTGCATGCCCTGCCATCTCCCAGTCCTGTATGGGGACAAATCCCTGCAGAGCACAAGGTTACCCCTGCTTTCCCTATTCCTTTTAAGACCTGGGTTCCACACACAGATTGACTGGCCATGGTTGGAGAGATGCTGTGTCAGGACCCAGACAGCTATCAGCACACAGCCTCCCTAGGCCTGGATTGTTTATTCTGCTCATAACGTTCACAACACTGGAGTTTGTCTGCCTAATCCTTGCTGGGAGCAGAGTGTACAGAACAATTAATAACAGCTAGCACTCAGAGGTAGCACATTACTGTGATGCCTGTAAAACTGCTGTGAAAAACAGTAACCTGAGTCAAGGCCTATCTCACATGGTGCCACGTGGGTTCTGCAGAACTAGTGTCACAGGAGCCAGGCTGCAGATGCTTCACCCTCTTCCAAGAGGTGGAATAAAATTGGGCTTCCTAGAAATGTGGAGAGATCCTGTGTGGTACTGAATCATAACTGGTCTTAGAATGATCAGAGAGTTTCCATTAGTCATCCAAATTTAAAAAAATATATTCAAATCCTGTACCTTTACATGTTGTACTGAGGATATCAAATTATCTATGGAGAAATGCTGATGAATTATTACTCAAATGCAAACCCACAGTCTATGAATGCTCATCTGAAGGCAAACTTTTTGTCATGCTCTTTGAGCAGAAACAAATTAATTAGTTGTCAAATGGCCCTTTCTGTCTATTGTTTGTACTTCCAAATTAAATAAATGAAACACTAATTATGACACAGACACTCCTCTCCCACGCTGAGTGATATGCTGACAAAGAAAAACAAAATAACCCAGACACGCAGATTCAGTTGTTTACTGTTGGAGTAGTACCTTTCCTTAGTGAGACTAAAATTGTGAACAGAAAGGCATCTTATTTACATTTGAAACACTCAGTTCTCGTATTCATTTTTGAAGTCTAATGTTGTCCTTTGAGAACAGTCACTGAGGGAGACGGAGAGATGGAAATGCAGGAGCAACACTGTGAATCATCCCCTTAGCCCAGGTGTTCCCACATGCTCTCTGTGCACACGAATAATGTCAGATCCACAAAAAAGCAGGGTACAAATAAAAGCCCTTAGAGAGCCTCAATGACCGTGCAGTGTGATGAGGGATCCTTGCCTGACCCTGGAAGACAGTCTGTTTATATCCTGACTTTAGCAATAATAATAGAGAACTAAACATTCTTGTATCTTTTTGTTTTAACCCACATAATCAGAAACATCATTAATGTTCATGCCCTTATCCTTCTTAAAAATCCTGATAAACTGTTTATCCGGATAACCCCCCCACTGCAGCAGTGAATTTCACAGGCTGATTATTTACTGCAGAAAAAAAAAAAAAAAAAAAAGAGTAGCTCTGAGTTTCCCTGAATGCCACCTCCCTCTCCTACTACAGTGTCAAGTAAAGGGAGCACATGGCTGGGTTTCACTCTCTCCTTCATCATTTTATATACAGCCCTAAGCCATACCACCTTGTGCTGTGATCCCTTCAGATCTCGCAGGCTAAAGCAGGGTCAGAACTCGGAGGGGAGATCTCCAAGGAAAACACCAGTGCTACAAAAAAGAGTTTTGGTAATTCATTGATGGTGCTCTCTGTCTAAATTAGTAATGAGTCAGTGCCCTAGCTCGGTGTTTAACAGCACCATCCTGTTAGGAAATGTTTCCTTTTGGTTGAAACAAAGAACAGATTTCACAACTGCTTGTACTTAATAAAGTTATTAAGTACGTGGCACATTTTTTTCAAAGGAGGAAGAGCGTTAAGACAAATGTCTTGGCCAAATTTCAACTTGTAATTATGTTTTGCCTACCTACAGGCAATTCCCTGTGCAGTTTCACTTGAGCATGGCTTTTTTGTTTTTTTTTTCACCTGCCTTGAAAATACTTGCAGTGCACTGCTGCTGCACACAGTTGAACACGAGCTTTCTTCAATTCTACCAGTATGTACATGAAGATGGCCCTATATGCACTTAGGCTAACACAGAATGAAGGAGCACTGAATTTAATTAACATTGTTAAAACATTTTGAAAGCCTCCGAATAAAGGCTTTACAAAGTGTAAAGTATTACCATGGTTTCTACAGTCTATTTATTTAGACTTAATAAGATTCCCTTCACACATACACACACACAACCTTTTTTTGCTTTGCTAAGTAAATGCACATTAATAAACAGTAGTGCTACCCAAGCCATCAAAATTTATTTTCTTAGAAAAAACTCTCCCAAGCATGGCCATCTTGTATTCCCTTTACCCTGTAAGAAACTGAAGGGCATGTGCAACTTGATGATTGGTGGAATGATCAAAAATTGAAGTTTTTGATCAAGAAAATGAGAAAACAGATTCTTCACTTGCCAACCATTCTCTAAAAACACAAGCTTTCAGTATCTTTTGATATTTAGCCCAAGACATTGTTAGCTGATCTGAATTATGTATATGAAGTGAGGCTTTAGAGATACTTAACGTCTGACTCATTTCAGTCTTTATAGCTTGAAACAGAGTGAAAAGTGCAACTAGAGGCAAGTTGAGAGAGTTGGAACAGAGCTGAAACTGCATTTGCAAAATACTTGCTGTCAGAAAAACTGGCCAATGGATAGACAGCTGTATTTCTGGCAGATCCATTCTCATCAAACTTTACAGGTTTACCTCTCTTTTCACAGCAAATCTGAAGGTGGTAACCTGTAGGCCATTAAGTTCTGGAAGTTCTGCATTTAGAATTAAAGTGGGAGAGATTAAAGATGGAGAGATGGAAAATACTGGCTATATTCATCTGAAATTCTTGAATTAGTTCCTTCCATGCCCCACCTCTTGGCTGTTTGCTTTCCATGAATTTCTCCATACTAAATCTGCTGACCCAAGCAAGGAATTTGTTTCAGAAACAGCTATGTTTAAACACATACTGCAGAATATGCAGGGAAAACACATTCTGAATGTGTAAACTTAGCATTCATGAAACAGTCCATTTCTAATGGTACATTTGCAATCAATCAGGGAACAGAAATATACCAGGTGTCAAACCAAAACTAACCAATAAAGCACAAAAGTTTAAATGTATTAAATATTGCAATTGACTCTAGTTTTCAGCAGCAGCAGGACTGGGCACAATTTTTGGAAGACACTTCTAAGACAAAAAAATTTGAGAGAAGCCAATTTGAAAGAGAAGCAACATCTATCCATGTAGCAACCAGCCACATATATCACAGACATTACCAAGGGATGCTTATCACTCCTTGGGTTACCTCAGGAGCCAAATGCAGAATCAGCATGGCTTGTGAGTGTGGGACAGCTATATGGTGCTGCCTTGGCCATCCCTACCACCTGTGCATCCCACCAGCAGACCTCAGTTTACAACCCAGCTGTTATATCCAAACCCCAAGGCTGGCAAGATACAGAGTCAACAGTGGATTTCACCACCCAAGTCTAATGATACTGCTGTGGAGATGAAAATCATCTGCATCATGGAGACATCCGCACCTCAAGCAAAGATGATTCTCCTGTAATGGCCTTGGGCATATGTTAATCAGGAAGGGTGACCAACTAGAACTCAGCAATACTCCACGTGGGAGCACATGAGTGAACCACTGGGCTGATGAACAAACACCCCAAACTACCCCCACTCCTGAGTCCTCCTGCAAAAAAAGAATGGAATCACTCGAGAGTAACTTCATTTATTGCTCTCATGGCCTTCAGCTATTCATCAATACCACTTTATCATCAGACATATCAAGAGTATCCAGCAGATCTACAATAATAGGCATGCTTTAATAGTGTCTAAAGGGTAAAGAAAGAACTGCCCTGATGCCTCTGTCATCAAGTGCAGCTAGTAGCACTGATTCTGCCTGTCATCTTGCCTTTAAATACAGCAATTCCACATGCAGGTGTATTGAAGTGGCAGTATTTCACCAATTGACACCTTAATGTGCATATTCAGTCAGTCCTAATTTGACTCTATCTTCTGCGAAGAGAGTAGGTTAGAGTTCCCAAGTCAAACTCCCCACAATTTTTCACTGTAATTGACATCAAATATTCTAAAACATATACATATATTCATTTCAATAATCAGTACAATTAGTTGTGCACATAAATATTTAATGAGCCTTTGAACTAAAGGTTCAACAGTTTAAGAGACTGGTAATAGGAAACAATATTTATTTCATTGGTGGGTTTTGGGATCGTGAAAATGAAAGAAAGTAAAGTTCCTTGTTATTGCTAGCACAGAGTTATTCCCTGTAGTGATTTGACCAGATTAAAAATCAGCATTTATACAGAAGTCATCAGTTCAAAAGAGTAGTCTAAATCTGGTGTGATTACAATGCTTTTGCCCACTGTCTCATGGTCCATCAGAAATGCTCTAGCACTCTTACTCTGTTTTTTAGCTCAGGGCATAAGTCATCATAAGTCAGTATTGCCCATTGTTGCTATAATAAAAAAAAAGGAGCAATGGAAATGATAGCTCAAGTATTACTACTCCTCCTCTTTACCACAGGACCATGCTTGCATTCAAGCCATTATACTGGGAGATTCTGCACTGATGCTCTGTAGTTAGCAGATATCACTTGTCTGCCCTTTCAATGCAACTTTGAGAACTAAAATTTATTCAAACAATTTTTAAAAAGCAATGCACAAATTGAGACCAACCTGTTTAAAGACACTTGAACTGCAAATGGCACCTGAACATTAGAATTAAAACAAACTCTGGGGATTTATGCTATAGGAGTTAAATTAATTTCAATGTGAATTTTACACTTTGATCACCCTGCAAAAGTGAATTCTTTAAAACACATAGATAAGTTTTGATATGAATCTACCACTGTTTGTTGTAATATTCTATTATTTATAGCAGCATAAATCACACAAGTTCCCAAAGGGTTAATACAACTAGATGACTGAAATTCATGAGCATAATCCTAAACAAGTGAGTTGAAGTTCTATCAGGTCTATTTCATAGCATCAGGGATTACTGCTAGCAGTCTAATCCTACTGAGCCTAAGGGAGGTACGTTGTATTGTATTTGAAATCCTGGCCAGGAAAGAACGGAAGGTTAAATGGGTGCCTTGCTCTGTAATCAAATATCACAGGCACTACTTATCTATTCAATGAACAACTAACGTAGAAAATCAATTAGGAAACAAATAGCTTCTTCTTTTGATTTTTTTTTTACCTAACAAAAAGAGAGAGTGAAGAGTAAATGTTTTTATAATACATGTTTAATGAAACTATATCATATTATAAAATAATCTATACATAGACTGGCAAAGATTAACTAGAAGGTACAAAACACCCCATAGCAACTGCTGGTGTTTTAATGCTATTTCTTTAAGTACCAGGGCTATTTTCAAGGCTAGCGTGTTTTCAAACTCTGGCAATTGAGCGTCTTCTGAGCACATAAAGCAGCACACAGAAACTACTCACACAAAAATATTAACTGACTGCAGATAATTGGACTGTGCTCAAATGAAATCACAAATACATATCCGGTTGTTTGTAACAGAACATCTTAAATTATGTATCAGCTGTGAAGAGCATTTCTTCAGCTGTGCATCATCTTTTGTTCACTTGGTTAAAATCCCAGGAGTACTGAAAAAGGCTGAAGCTCCTGCTGGTCTTTGTTCCCAGCAGGGAGAACTCCCTTTTGGTGGTCTTGAGGTTAACACCCTACCCGCCTCCCCCCCATACCTGTCATTCTGAATAGACTTCACAGTCTGTGCACACAGACAAACAGCCTGACCTGGCCAGCTAGCTTGACCCCTGGGCAGGAAGAAGATCACATCTGGTTATTAATATTGGTACATTAAAAATTGTAATGTTCAAGGCACTTGGAGAAGCAGGCTGGCAATTATACAGTATGTAGAGGATGTCAGTCAGGGAGCATGTTAGCCTGATATTATGTCCAAGAACACTAAAACGTTCATTTTGCTCTGATGAGGGGTTTCAAACACAGTCTCCCTCTGTATCTCTGAAAGCTGGCAGGAGAAGTTTGCCCAAAGCACTTAAGGCTCCAGATTATCTGTTCTTACACTTCACAATTTTTAGTCTGTTTTACACAGTTTTATAATGTAAAACATTTGTAGCTGAAAATTGATGCAACTAGAAAAAAGATCCCACGTGATTTTATAGTAGAGAAAGGCAACTAATAAAGGGAACAAAACCTCTCAAAATCACAATTGTGAAAAAACGTGTTCCCATTACATTCTCTGAGTATTTTACCTCTATCCAGATTTTTTAGTTTGTTCATTCTAGGCATCTGCATAGTAGACAGTTTAAACACAGTTTATGTAATTGGCTAAAATATACAGGAACACATTTGTACATGCTCGTGATATATATTATATACAGATGTATTTATACAAAGCTTTATATAGCACAGATTTAAGTGTCATGTGTGAAATCTTAGTTCCACCAAGTTCAACGGAAAATCTACCATTTGCTGGAGTTGGGACAAAATTTAACCCTACCTAAACAACACACTCCCATCAGGATATGTACTGTGAATATCAAAACCCTGGTTTGACCCCTTTACACAGCCAGATAATTATTCCTATGTGGCCTCAGTGGTTATACCTAAAAAAGAATGAAAGACCATGGTCTGGAACTATTATATGTCATGTGTTTTATCCCAGTCTTATTGATGCCACATGGACAATTTTATATTGTCAATATGAACCCAGCATAGGTCCAGAATTCTTCACAAAGGGCACTCTGACTGCTCAAGGCACATTTCTACACCTTTCGTGTGAAAGGTAGAGGAACATGGTCTCCAGAGAATTCTCAAATGAGTCCTAGACGACAGTGTCAACAAAATCTCCATGCTTGAAACAAGACCTAAAATTGTCTCTAAGAGTAATTATTATTAATGCTCCCAGCCCAGTTAGCTTAAATCAGTTGTCATTAGTTTGGTTTTGCTGCAAACCCACCATCAAGACTTTTTCCTTGCTTTCAAACAAAAAGTTTCCTTTCAGACTGCATTGGGGCAACACCCAGGATGGGCCTTTTACCAATAATGTGTTAATCTTATGATCTTTGAGTCTGAAAAAGGAGCTTCATAGCATTGGAGGTGGGAAGTTTCCAGCTTTTCAACAGAATGCTGGCACTTGTTTTTAGCTCTGATAGGCTTTGAGAAGTCTCAAAAAAAACCCTTCAAACTGAAATGCTACTATGTATGGAAAAGCTATTACAGGAAAAATGTAAGACGTTTCTAAAATATATTAGTCACAAAGTTACAGCAGCATTTTCCCCCCTTAATATTACTGGGGCTTGGCTCAGTACATGCAGCCATATGAAAAAAAGAGCATTGATGGAGTTAGAGAGCACCCTACAAATTTCTAGCATATTTTTCCTAATGCAAAATATGCAGCAGGTTCAAAATGCATGGTAGCTTCCCGTGGGATATTCAGCACACTTTTTTCTCTCTTTATTATTTGAGACAACACAGCCAACTCAAGCTCAAGACAAAAAAATTTTTATTCCAATCATCCCAGATAAATAGAAATGCTCATAATAATGCACATGACAATGTACATAAACACTCACATTCATCCACAAGAGAAAGTGGAAAATAAAGTAATTGGCAGAAAAGGAGAAAAATATAAAGGGGTCCAGGGCCTGGTAATAGTGAAACTGGGCTAAGTGCTGCAGAAATCTAGGTGCAAACAGCACTGTGAAAAACAGACACGTAGAGATGTTGGTGGAGAAGGAAAAAAATGGGGTGAGGTGGTAAAAAATGTCTGTGTGTGCAACTGAGGCTGCAAAGAGTAAACCACAAGGCAAGGATGACACTATGCACACTCCTGAGGGAGCTGGCATTTCCGAGTGAAATTCCAAGCTTCAGGCAAGAGAGGAAATGTTTCTGACAGGTTGGGGCCTTTTAGGGTGGAGGCTTTCTGGTTTTAAATAGCAGCTGCTTAAAAAATGTGGAATAATTTAGGAGGAGAAATGGGCTATAAATGAGGTGTCCTAATGTGTATGCTCACCCACAAAGTATGTCATGGTTATCAATACCCAGTAACCTGGTTTGATATGTAAAAGATATTTAGGGAAGTGGATTTCATTGTATCAACTCACACTCTGTATCAAACAGGCAAACTGCTTCCATGAGAGGGAAAACAGTCTCAAATTCACATCCTCTCCTCCTTTACATATCCTCATTGCACAGCAGTCTCTCTGACTCTCCTTTTGTGACTAGCCTTTTATCTAGAGCACCAGAAACAAATGGGAAAGCCCTAGAAATAAACTTTGGGAGAAAAACAGGAACAATAACCATCAATTTCAGCAAGAAATTACTGAAATAACAGGACTTTTTGAACTGGATAATTTCTCACAATAGTGACAAACCACAGTAGTCAAACCACAGGAGAGCCATGTCCCAGTCAATTGACAGAGTTAAGAAACACTCATTTTGGAAAACTTCTCCATCCTTGGAGTAATACTACTGAGATCATCAATACTACAACAAGATGGATTTAGCCTACATTCTTCCTGTCTCTTTCCTCTCATCACCATTTTAATAGGAAACAAACAACATTTTAAAAGCTTCAAATAAATTCTGCAGAGCACAAAAACTAGCAAAGCCATTGTATTTTTCCAGAATTTTAGCAAATATTTAGACTTTTGCTTAACAATATGACCTACCTCATACTAAAGAAATTTCACAGACTGCTCACACCACTGGCAGCTGAGAATCTTATCTTTGTGGCATAGTGAGGAAACAATCCTCACCAAAAACTAAATGCTGGGTGAAAAGCTGGGGGATGGGATGTGTGAATGACAGCCTTGTGCATGTTTTAGCACTGAAAAAGGACAACTGGTGCTGGGAAAGAACTCTGGTAGTTCATTAAGCCCAGAACACACTGACACAGCCCGGGAAGGCTCCCTGCAAGGTGAGCACAAGAAAAATGAAACCTACCTGAGCAAAGGATCAAAACACAGGACTGCAGTCAGATCCCACAGCTTGTGACAGCAGCCACTGCCTTTCTGTAGCAGATAAAAAGTTTTCTGAAGCCACCAGCATCCCCCTGAGCTGGCTCTGCCAGGAGCTCCCCACGTCTGCCTGGCAGCAGGGATCTCACTCTCATCACAGACACACTCACAGGCCCTCTGCCCCTCTGCTGCTGCCCTTCCCAGCCCTTCTCCTGCCACATCTCCTGCCACGTGTGTGCTGGGAAGGACAGGGCACACACAGCTGGCTCCCTGCCGGCCAGGGACTCCCTGACACAAGCAGAATAACTCTGCCCTCCCCCACGGCAGGGAAATCGCATCAGATCTCCAGTTTCTTCTTTGCCCCATTAACGGCAGAAAGGGAGCTGAGCCAAAATCAGAGAGGGCTGTCCTGTGACTGTGTGTTTGTCATACGTTTCCTTGTTTCATGTTTTCTCCAATGACTAATAGCCTCTTCAGGAGCTCCAAACAAAAGTAAGCTATTCTAAGATGGAAATTGCTGGACATAGTGAGAAACACTAAGTATTTCTTTTTATGGGGAATAGGAAATAAAAAAAGGAAAAAACGCTCAACGTTTATATACTTAAACCTCTCCAAAAAAGGGAGGGGGAAGAATGTAAAGCATTACAAACCTAATTTTGTGAAAAAAGTATTCAGTGATCTGCTGCCAAGATAAGTGCCTCTTTGCTTTAACTAATTAGCACTATTACAGGGTTCAGTAGTGACATTTCAGCAGTAATTGATCATCTGATGCAATTTTTGTGTATTTCAAACTAGCCAATACATCCAGACAAGAAGGCTGTGCAAGGATGGAGGCTGGCAGTCAGCACAGAGGTGCCAGTCACTCATGAGCATGACCTTGGATCCTAGGATGCTAAACACATGCTGCCAGGAGGAGCCACTAGGACTCAGTATTCTAGAAAATCAGACCCCTAATCCCTCTACTTTTAGCACTTTCTACTGGCAGGTAGCACAGCTAATTTAAATTCAGGTATTGGCCATCCTGAACTAGTGTTTATATACAGTCACACAGGGAATTTGAACTTCCTGGCTTGCTCTGAAATTAGTATTTCATTTCAAATGTTGTGCTGACTTGGTGGGGAGGGAATTTGGAATCATATTTTCAGATTACTTCACATTACATACAGGGTAACATAGTTACTATATATTTCTTTTTCTTCTAAGCCCTAATGGGAAAGGTTTTAATGTCAAGCAGCATGAAGGCCAGAACAATCTAAAAGTCAACATAGCTCCCACAGTATGAGTTCAACCACAACAGACATCCCATCTGTATTTCATGGTATACCTTAATAACAATCAATAATACATTAAAGTTAGCACCAAACAGTATGAAAAGAGGACACTACAAAGAGTCAATTGCAGTTATGCCTCAGCCCTGCAGTCTATATGCAGCAACAGCATCTTCTATTTTGCATCAATAAATAAATATCTGGGGTAAATATTTGCAGATAGATGGTTAATTAGCTATTTGTGTCCTTCAGGGTCAGCAAATAGTTAAGTGCCTACAGACATTTGCACCTCAAGCCACTAGGTACAGCAATACCTGTGGGAAAGCACTGAGAGGCAGGCAATGTGAGGAGAGAGGCAATGTGACATGGGCACAAGGAGATGCTTCTTTCTCTCACTCTCCCAATATTAGGGGGACTTTAATTTCTCCATGGGTTAATTCAGAGCTGGATTTTTTTTCCACTCAGCTGGCTATGCAGAAGCAGCCTAACCATGTAATGTAAGCACTTAACAGAGGGGCAAAAAAGTAAAATGACAGAGGCAGAAAACAAGCTACATGAACTACCAGAGCATTTAACAGAACAAAAATTACCTCTGTGTCTTCTAACTGTAAACAAGGACTGATCCTGCAGAAGTCATAAATGAACTCATGACAGTCAAGACCAGCCAAAGAACTGTGAGAAATGCCAGATACTTTTAAGGTTAGCTGAGCATGCAGAAGAAACTCAGTATGGATGGATAAATCCAAAAAAATGTGTATTAGAAGAAATACTTTGAACCAATCAAACACTTTACTGGTGTCTAAGCTAAATGTAGCCACTCCAGGACACTTCAGCATCAGTTTGAAGGGGGGGCGTGGGAAGAAGCATGTAATGAAAGGCAACATATTTCCAGCACAGACTGCAATAGGATTTGTTTAAAGCAGATTATATTTTTGGATGCACCAGGCATGGGACAGTAAGATCATACAGTTCCACTGAGAACAGCGTGTTCAGTTCTGAAATATCTGTGTATCTCCAGAAAAATTTAACACTGGCAAAAGGAGTTCAGAGATCAGTGATGGAATTAGCAGAAATGTGGAAGAACTTCCACTAAAAGCAAGACTGAATGGATTGAAATTTTTTGTGTAAATAAAAGAGAGACATGATAAAAGGACCATAAAGTAATCATAAAGATTACTGTGAAGTTATAAAAATTATGTAAAATATCATAAAGCAAGTAAGAACACATGATCTTTTTTCATTCTTTTACCAGATGACTAAAAACAAATAAAACTTAATAAAATAATGACAGAAAATTTCAGAAGCCAAAAAAAAATCTGCATGCAGGTTAAATTAACCTATGGAACTCCTTCCCACTGCATATGATTGAGTCAGAAGTTCACTTTATAAACTGATTTGATGTTTGTATACCTATAAGACTACCCAAAGGCAACTTTGGGGGGGGGGGGGGGGAAATATATACTTGAATTTGTATGATGTTAATTAATTGCAAAGTACAGAAGACATATGAAAAGAACAAGCATTTTCCTGTATAAGCAACATTATTCTACATTTGCCCATGGAATCCTTTTTTTTTTTTTTTTTTGGTCTGCTTTGCTCTCAGAAGCAATTGTTGTTAGGCAGTCTGTAGCAAAGAGATTAGATAAGGTGGACTAATGGTATAATTTGCTGTGATAGGACAATGATTGCATACTTGGCCTATTAATGTGTTGTTGCTTTTAAAATAACATTCTCTTCTGTTATGGACAGCCACTTCAAGAAATGTACTTAACTAACTTTATTTGCAATAGAGTATTTTTCATTAGGACAGGTTGGAAAGATAGCTCATGATTAAGTGACTCAGAAAGAGCTCCAAAGGAAAAAAGAAATATTCTTTAAACCCAGACCGAATCCTGATAATTTCAGTCCTAAAAGTGTGTATAAGAAAATTATAAGTAACTGGGAGAAGGAAATCAGAAGAAAAAATGAAATCCAACTTTGACTGCAGCAGACACTAACATATACAGACCTTCATACAGCATTAGAGGGGATGACAGAAGCAGCCTGGGCTATGTATGGACACATAGAGTTTTAAATCCTGTCTATGCTCCTGGGAAGTGCACACTTTTATAACCACTCACACCTGCCCTTTTGTTACTGTCCACTGCACCCCCTGTGCAAGAAAGCCTCCAGCAATCCTGACTTCCCTCCTAACACTACTGCGGGATAAGCGTCTCTCTTGTGAGCACGACCAACTTCAACCTCTGCCTCTAACTCTTCCCAATACTCAAATCCATCCTTCCCCACTACAGACACTATTAACTCCGTGTAAAAATAAATATATGCAGACAGAAAGACAGACATATGTGAAGAACTTGTTATGCTTAATTATAATTCTTTGAGGACCATTTAGACTGTCAGATGTACTACAGGCCAACCTCTCAATCACCTGTGCTCAGTTAGAGACACGTTGGGGTTTTTTTTCCCCAAAGCCATGCTCTGTTTCCCAGTACAGACAGTATTGACCTTACCTTCTAAATCTATTAGGACAAACAACTACTAGAAGTAAAGGAAAGACATTTTTTTAGTTCCTGTTGTGGAAACATGAGGCATAAAACCTTTGTATCTGGAGAGCACAAAAGCTGAGTGAATTGGGATACAGGCTCTCTGTACAGTACGAGATTTTGGAGTCTCCTTTTTTTGATTAACAGCTCAACTCTTCCTTATCATAAAAATTGTTACTTACACAGAACTCTTCAAAACCAGCATAGCTCTTGTATTTTGTGTGCCCCAAAATGCTTTGGGTAAACCATATCATCTGTTTGATGATTTTGAGGTAGCTGAGGCCACAGAATTTGAGCTTCTCAGTGAAAAGCTCATGAAATAAAAGAAAATAAATATCCTAGCATCCTAAGATATTTATTTATCCTAGTTGGATCCTTCTTGAATCCAACCCCTACATGTAACATATTGAGTCAGAGATGATCCCACAAACCTATTTTTGTTTTTTGAAAAATAAAAAAACACAACACAAAAAGGCAAAAAAAAATGTCAAAGTCAAGACTATGGAGTGTCTGAGTAAGGATTTGCTCTTTCCCAAAAATACCTGTAAGCAGTCCTAATGAGTAGCTACAAAGATTTTCATTCATTGAGTTCTATAAGTCACAGAAATTCAAGTGTTGTGAAGATATTGTTGAAGCCTGACACACTACAAAACACACCAGTGGAGACAGGAACAGAGAGACAGAGCACATTGACAGCATATCCAATTCATCGTGACCTGTGAGACTACCTTAGTAAATCAAAAAGTGACAAAGGATATCCACAGCCTAGATACAACACCTATTACTGAGATGCATCTGCAACAGGGTTAGACCCAGGAGACTAGCAATACAGCAGAGCGCTCAAATCTGCCCAAACTCTAGGTCAGAAATTTCGTAAAATTAGTCCTAAACTATTTTCTGCAGCCTGTGATCTTTTTCATCTGAGACCTGACTTCAGAAGATCCAGTCCTCACATATCTCAGGATTCCAGCTTCCTCCTGGGTCAAGATTTTGAGTCACAGAAGCTCCTGAACAAATAAGGACATAAGGTTTTCAAAAACACTTGCAGTTTGGACTCATTTTTTCCCACCCACTTTATTCTTCCTAATTTCCAGCCATTCATTAGCTGCTTACATATCTGCAAATGCCAAAGGGCGTTTCCAAAATAGCAACATCTAGATACTAAAGATGTCTCATTTCAGTAGTAAAGCAAGCTTTTTCCATGTTCTCATCACTAGCACACAAACAAGAATACCAAGATGCTCCTTAGACTTTGTTTCATTGTTCTTGTTGTAAAAATATCAAGTTTCTGGTCATTCACAAAGTGTTTATTCAATTATAGAATGTTAGTATTTTTTTCCTCAATCTATTTCTCATAGAGCAAGTTTTTGTCTAGGTTACACAGAAAACAGGAACATTGTTGTCTGAATGGTATGAAGCTGTGTCAGGGGAAGTTCAGCTTGGACAGCAGGGAAAGGCTCCTTACTGAGAGAGTGGTTGGTCACTGGCCCGGGTTTCTCAGGGAAGCGGTCACAGCACCAATCCTGTCAGAGTTCAAGGAGCATCTGGATGACAGTCATATAGTTTAGTTTTAGGTGTCTTGAAAGGAGAGGAAGTTTGTTTCAATAATCCTTATGAGTCCCTTCCAACACCAGATTCTGATTCTATGATTCTGTGAATAGAAGTGCCCTTCCTTCTCCTTTACTATTAGGACCCAGAGTGTTGAATTTAGGATAAGGATGATATCAATCATAGCTACTACGATACTTGAGCCACTTGCAACATCTTAGGATTTTCCATAGAAAACATCTTTCTTTTTAATGAAGTTGTTTGGAGACAACTGACCTCTCCCACCCAAGAAGTGCTTTAGGTCCAAACACAAGCTTAGGACACCAATGGAAAAATTCCATATGTGCTAATTAAAGAGCTAAAATCAAGAGATGTAGACCTTTGGAATTGCCTAATAAAGTCCTGGAAAGAAGAGTTTTCACTGCTGGCCTTTGTTTTAAAAGGGTCATCTTGAACTTTCTCTAAGAGTAATCTAGTTTTCTGTTAAAAGATTGGGGTACCAACTATCCCACAGCAGCAGATTCTGTGCCATCTTTATGGGTAAAGGTGGCTCTGTGGTTCTTTTTTCCAGGAGCAGTGCAAGGAAGTAGTGCATGTTCTTGATTTTTGAGAGAGTTTACAAGGGAGAGCAGGGACTACAAATTAATAGCCTCTTTGGGCAGACCACTGAAAAATGCCCTTATATGATAGGTTTCTTGCACATAATCCAGCAATAAATCAGTAATTATACAGTCATGTATTTTACACACGTGAATCATGTGAGCAGCATGGTTTGATTAATACTGTAGGATAACAATTTTAAATGGAAAAAAAATCACATTTTTTGTTAGGCAACCCTGCTGGTCAAACATCCACTCTTGGAATGAGGCTAGTATGTTACTAACCACAGCTCCCATTAGCAGTCTGTTTCCTATTCATGCATATAACCAAGGAGTATTGCTCATACCCCTCATACATGACAAACCCATTTTTTTTTCTGTTATTGTAACTGCTACTGCAGTAGGATGCCCAAGGCATGGGAATCTGCACAGTTCATCATTCAAAGACTACCTTTGCTCAATTTTTGTTTTCTTCAATACCCCCTGCCTTTAAAAGCTAAGGATTATTTTAATGCCTTCCTTCCCACTGGTAGAGTCGAACATACAGTTTCCCCTGAGGCTATGGTGCACAATATGCTGTGTATCTGTCTGCTGCAGTACTGAAGAGCTGGCATTTTCTGCTGCAGACCAAGGGGGTAATTTCTATGACATCCTCCTTCATGGCTGTCCACAAAGCAAAGATCTTGAAGTTCTTAGCAAAGTTTATTTCTTTTATGTATCAGCATGAGGTGGTACAAGCATCAGTCTGCACTATCTGCCTGTATTAAGTACACCAATCTAGCAGGCAGATCATCAGATTCAAAAATTATTGCAAGCCACCACTTGTAATTTATGTTTTATCAACATAAAGCCTCTACTCATATTTAATGTAATTAATACTGTTTCCTGTTGTACTGTATTATATTTTACCAACAAACATACACATGGAAGTTTATCCAAGAAAACACATCTCCTGCATTGTGCCTGATCCTTGCTGAAACCAACAGAAATTGCATTTCTCAGTATTTCACACCAGCATCTTCACTATCCTTTCTTATCCTTTTCTGCTTCAGTAGTGTCCCAAAGGAGGAAGAAAAGAAAAAATACAGAAAATTAATTTATCTGTCCAGTAATATAGACATATATAGATCCAATACAGTCTCAAAACCTATGTATCAAAAAGCTCAATTCTGTCCTGTACATGTAAGGCCCATAAGATTTTAGTCCTATTAATTCTCCTATAAAATCACAATTCTGGTATTTTGGTCGATGGACCAACAAATGCATAGGCCAAGGGAAAGTTTCTTCTAAATTACTTAGCAAAAGCAATAGCAAAGCTAAATTACATGTATCCATGTCAAAATATAACTTTCCTGTCATGTGCCAGTCTTTCTACTTTTTTTACTGCTCGTTTTTAAATATGTGGAAGAGAGCGTAGAGAAAAATCTCACCTGGGAGAGTCTGGCAAACTAATTACAATTTTAGAAAAGACACCTGTAGTGAGTTGCATAATATCAGCTAAAATCTCCTATGGGTAACAAGAAAATCTATGTTGCAAGGCTGGGAGGGAGTGGCTGCTAAATCCATAGCTGCAATCTATTAATGCACACATACATATGCACTCACATTGACATAATACTCTTACACACACTATACACTGCATCTCTGCTTTGAATCTCAGTCAGAAATAATTACATATTTCTCTTAATGTCAGAATGAAAGAACTCCAGGCACAAAAAAATAGCTGTCATACAGCCATTTTGTGTGTTGAGCATATTGAATAAATGAGACTGGTGCTCTTTCTGCTGCTTTGGCTCTCCTTGCTCACTTTTCCTGCTCTCCAAGAGGACCTACTCACTCGGGCTCCACTGGGCAGGCTGCACACTGCAAGCAGCCTGGTACAGCCTCCTTTCCAAGAGCAGCCCCACACACCCTTACCCAGGACAGCACACAGACTGGGATTCTGGACAGCATTTCAATGGAACAAGAAGATTCTTTAAACTATGATTTGAGAACATCTCCCTGTTTCAGCAGTATACCATAAGTTGAATATAAAATATGGCATATTTTAACAAGGACCATTATGTAAGAGACAGCCAGACATCTGAATGTCAAATTAAATGTACATAAAATATAATGTGAAAATGTTTTCTCTACTGTTTTATTTTAATTTTATCATAAAAAGGGTATTTTTGAAATTGCTATTTTACCAGCCAACAATTTTTTTTTTGTTAGCTGGGGGGTTTTGGATTTTTTAATAAATATTCTTGTCTATAGTATAGTAGGCATATACATTATTTGTAGCTATGACTACACAATGTTTGTATAGCTGTGACTAGACAGTGTGTTCTTTGAACACTGGTTTCTCTTTATACATATAAGCAAATAGCATAATCAGAATTACAGTAACTGAAACTTGCAGTGGAAATTAAATTTCATAAAACATTTAAAACCATAAGTGAACACAAATCTCAAAGGACTTTAAAAATTGAAATACCTTCTATCCTCTTTATGAGGCTTGTGTTGAGGAACAAATTAGAATAACTTTTGTTTATCACTGAAAACAGTTTTATTCTAAGCAACCAAAAAGAATAACATCAAGCAAAGCTTGGTTTAGCTCCTCAGGTGTGCAGACGTATTCCAATTTCCTTTCCTCAATGATTTTTATGCAAATCAATGCTGCACAATCTCCTGACCTCTTTTACCATCATATTGGGACAATGACAGTAAAATAATTGGATTGGCATATTTGTAGGATATTTTATTTTATATTAAAAAGTTAGTGCAGGACAATTGAAATGAAAAGAATGTCACTTTCTGTTAATTCCAAGCTGATCAAGTCCCAACATTTCATGCCAAACAGAGTAAAGCAAACAAAGTGATTTGGGCTGTTAGTCCATTTGTCCCCATGTGCATATACTTCACATCCCCCTCAGTTGTTAATTCCTAACAACCAAGCTTTCATCCAGAACAAGGATAATGAGAAAAAACCAAGCAGTGTTCCTTGGGGAACTGTTACACTAAAAGTTACCTAAGGACTAAATCCCACTTGTGCCTCCTGCACGTGATAAAGATGAGCAAAGCATTCAATACTCCTGGCTGATTGAAAATCCAAATATGCAAACAGCATTATGGAATCCAGACAGACTATTCTGCTTCACTGATGACAGATGCAGAAAAAAAAGCTGGTCTGATTAATCTTTTGACTTTGAACCAGCAGAGGAGTGGACACCTCGCTTTAAAGAGCAATGCAGAGCCCCAGCTGAAGAGCAGGTGCTGCACGGTATTTGCCTTTCCTGCAGAGGATGCTAGCTAGCAGGACCAAGCAGCTGACCATGAAAATTCTTGGCCCTAAGTGACCCAAGAACAGATTATAAATCCATCCCATAAAATACAGCAAAAGCCCCATTTGTTCTTCCACCCTTTCAATATGTGATGTTATACATTTGTGATTCTCTCATTTTATTGGACTCTTTAGAAAGCTGTTTATGATCACTTGCGGACAAAACAAAGGCTCATTGTAAATTCTCTTTTAAATAAGTTGGAAGGTCAATATGAAACAAAGGGCACCACTTTCACAACTGCTTACATGCAGACTATGCTTGTGTGTGTAATATTACAATGCATTTCAGCAAAGGGATAGAGTCCTAGCTAATTACAAAGCTAACATATAATAGCATTGCATTAGCAGCCCAAGAAATTCCTATTGAATTGCATACATCTGAAAATAGAAAGACATGGTTGTCCTGAAACTTAATTATCTTGGCAAAAACTGTGAGGGCTTGATTCTCAGAAGACATAAACACAAAGCTCTGCTTTACACTCCCAAGGATCTAATTCTTTGTTTATTCAGACAACCTCCATCAGATAAAACTTACCATTTGGATTGACTGATTTGCCTTCTTATTTATAGTATCTACAGCTAAGTAACACAATTACTGTGTGGTTTGTGAGCAAGGGAAAGAATACTTCTGACGTACAAACACAAGGCCTGAAAGAGACAATCGGTGTGCTCTGCCAGATTAAAAAAGTTAATGCTGTTGCATTCCACCCTAGGCAGAGAAGACAAGCCTTTTCCAAGGACAGGTCTGACTGAAATGCTTTTTTATGGGTTCAAAGTAAAACATTATGGTAAAAAAATGAATACAGCTTTGTTTGTTTCTTCAGTCATCGTTAGCAATAGACATAAGGGTATTCTGGTTTTCAGCCCATATGGAAAGACCATCAACACTTTCTGCTTCTGGGTCCTTTGCCAAAATACCATATCCCACATGCCTTTTACCTTAAAACATAAAAGAAAAGGTGTTGTTCTGGTCAAATAAAGGAATAATTTTTACTAGCATACGTCTAATGTTAAAGCTGCCTAAATCCTGCCAAAGACATTACAACACCATCTGCAAAACAGATTTTCATTAAATTGATCAGTTTAAAGTTAAGCAGCTAGGCAGATGATGCTTTTGAGCTAACCTTTAACCTTTAACCTTCTTAAACTGAAATCAGGTCACTCCTTTTGGGTGATATCTTTGCTGCTTGAGAACACATGAGGTAAAGAGATATGTCAAAACTTAAAAATCATAGCATAAATAGTTTTGTGGATCAATATTTTGTCAATAAAAGGAAGACCAAGGTAGTTCTCGTACAGTCTGCTAATTGCTGCCTCTCTCTTTCCCTGAGCATCTAAACAGTTGCATACACAATGTAAACTGCAGTAAATGCACAGTTCAAAAGCAATTATTATTGAAGGTATTATCAGCAAATCAAATAATATTTTTTATAAACTGGCTTCAAATATTAATTTGTGATTAGAAATTGATCATGTCATTCAGTTACTTGGTTAAGTAAATTTTACTTTCAGACATTCCAGTTAACTTTAAAAAAAGGCTGTCTTGTACTTATTTATTTATTAATAAAAGTATTTGGAAACTATTTTATGAGCACAGGACATGATATATGGAGTTCCCTGAAAGCTATTTGACTAAGCTACAAAATGGCTGCCTTAAGAGCAGTTCCAACTATATGCATTTCACATCCACAGAGACAGGTTACCGTCCTGCCTCAGCTTCCCAAATCTGCAGAAGCAAAATGCTTCTTCCTGCAGAATGGAAATGCACTCTGTTGCTATAGAAGTTTTCTCTGTTTACTTGTGGAGTCACTGAATGCTTCTTGATGGATGCTGCCAAGAACTTGCAACTCTTCTGTGATCTAATTTGCTAATATCAAGCTCCACAATTCCAAAAGTAAGTCTTTGGGAAATTCATTTAGGCCAAGCTGAGTTCATTTAGGGTAAAGCTGTCTTTGTTCTGGTTCTTAGCAGCCACATTACCAACACCATTTGAATACTGCACTTCTGTAAGGAGCAACCAGGCCATTTCTTCTTTAAATAACTTAGAAAACAGCTAAAGGTTCCACTTTGCTACATTTAGAATCTAACTCTAAAAGTGACATTTCCGTACTGCCTAAAATTATACAGCTTCAGAAGAGAAGCTCTGATGTTCATGGCTGCTTTAAAAGCTACAGCTATGAAAAGACATCCTTTTATTCCATCAATAGTTAAGCACAGAGAGAAAAACCAAGCTGTTACGGCAACATTTATAAGAAGAAAATTCACAAAACAATAACATTTAAACAAATATAAATGACTGAAGGAAAACTTTGAGGTGCTTGACAAAGCAAAGGAACAAAGCTACAGATTCTTCTGTGCTTTCAGATGGTTTTAGTATTAAACTTTTTATTGCCAAACCATATTCACAGCACCTTAATTTTAAAAAAGAGGAGCTGCTTGAATATAAACACAATTCATGAATATTCGATATTGCTCCCAAGGCATATATCTATTATTCATACAAATTAATGTTCTTTTTTTCCTTAGGTGCTCTAAAAGTTTATCTGATGTATCAAGAGAAAAAAGTTTACAACTCTCTTGGTGTCAACAGCTTCACCAACACCTGACAAAACTATCAAGTCTGCTAGCAAATAACTTAGCAGATTTTCAAAACTGCATTTATTTACATCTTGAGGCCTGAATGTATACTTACAATTAAGAGCAGCATTTTCTGGGTGGTCTGCATAGGTATTACATTCTATTATAGAGCACACATATCTAGAACATCTTGGCCATTTGGGACACATTGTAGCACTTCATGCCAACCCCAAATCTTAAAAAAGCCCCACTAATACTCCAACTGATATTTTTGATGTGGTATTGCTCTCCTTCAAATTAACCTTAAAATGAAATTGTATGAAAATAGCGTATATGTGTGTATATGCTATCTGCTTTCTGAGAGTCATTAAACCTAGTGGGGTTCAAATTTCCAAGATTCTCTAGAAAGTCGTGAGGGACAGAAACTTTTTAAAAAGCTGAGACACTCACTAGCAATTCTAGGGACAAGTCCTATAAAAATACATGCATCAGGAGAGCTGGAACCGTATGGTTAACAGCCAGACACTTTCAATTGTCCTACTCAGGCCATGAAGCCTGGAGGGTATCTGCCTAGAGGGATTTTATGGATTCCATTTCCACTGGGATGCCCTTAACTGATTCAATGACTGAGCTCCAAAGGCCACTGATGGTCCCTTGCTGTGTATGATAACTGCTACAAAGATGCTACTGAGCTGCTCCATCTAACAAACCAGGATCTGGTAGGGAAGCAGATCCAGCAGCAGGACATTTTCAGTGAAGAGGGCCAAAAGCTAATACTCTCTCCCATAGCATCCCACATCAAATATTTAGTAGGACAGGCTGGAAACCCAAACATATTTGATGAAGTTTTCTCTAGGGATCAGCTTGAGTGAGTGAAGAGAAAGTACTGTTTTGAGTAGATAGTTTGAGTACCTTGTGACTATAGGTTTTGTTTTCGGTTGGTTTTTTTTCAAATAAGCAGCTGGCATCTTGTTTTCAACAATTTCAGTTGAAATTTCAATTTCAGAAGCTTTGGCAGTAAAGCCATCTGAGAAAAGCCTTCTGCCTTCCCTTCTCCTACTCCATCGTTACCGCCTGTGGCACCATTTGCAGTAGCATTTTTTTGAATGGTGGCATGATAGAACAAATAATTGAAATAATGTAGGTTAACACTCCAAAAAACAGATGGGTACCAAAAATGTCATTGTTTTGTTTGAGTTTTTTTGCTTCTTTTTTTTTTTTTACAAACCCTGACTTAGAGTGTGGCTGCATAATGTAAATGGAGGATTGAAGGAATGGCTTCACAGATGACAGGGAGCAGGAACCTCTAAAGGGGGTTTTGCTGCAGAGGCAGGCTATGCCACTAGACTCTCAGCTCTTTTCATACTTTTCGTAACAGGATTTTAGACCTTAAAAAAGACCATCAAAAAATAACACTCTCTAGATTTAAGGAAAAATGCAATTTAAATAAAATATATTAAATTAGCAGAGCAGCCAGCACTGTGGAACCAAAACTTGTGTTACTGCCATTTTTACTCACAGCAGATGCTCCAAAGTTACAACTATCAGGTTATAAAATGAAAATCTATGTTACTGCCTGTGCAGCATGTATTAGCTCAGACCAACCATTTGAACATGGCTGAAAAATGTTATTTCTTCCTTAAAGTAGAGGTCTGCTGAGACTTTTCCACATTTGTTCTGTATGTACAGGTCTTCAACATGATTAGAAAACCAGCATAGTTGCTGTAATCAGCAGATGACTCCTGATAGTTTAGTTATCACAGATTTCTAGTATAAATCAATAGATAACACTTGCAAAATGGATTTTCTAATCATATTTAGAGCTTGTTACAGTGACTAATGGTTTGCAATATTTCCTGAATTTTTATATCCCCTAGACAAAAGAAGTTTTTAATAAGTTACAAAGTTATTCATCTTGGAAATGAATGTGTTATATTTTGTACATGAACCAAGACAATCAAGCCAATCCAGTAAACACACTGCAAAAAATAAGTTACTCCATAATTAGGGTTTGGAAAAAGTCATGACAAGTTGTGTAATAAATGGTATTCATCACTCCCACATATTCATTATATCCACATAGTTTTTTCCAGTAAAGATAAAAATATAGTTGCCATTCTACTAACATATTTATCTACACCACACCCTTTCATGTTTGTGAAAAATCATTACTGGTTTGGAAAAGAAGGGCAGACAAAAGGATGACAGTGCTTACTTTTGAATATCCTTTGTAATAATGTGGCATATTGCATGTGGTTACTGACAATACCAATGTAAAATAACTTGGCTGTGATACATTATGGCTGCAAACATATATATATGCCAGAAAGTGATCTCCTTTCCCTATGCATGGTATGGGAAAAACATAATTTTCCATAATGTCTGTTAAGCTTTTGACCAAAATGTAATGGACAAAGTCTGAAAGGGTTATGAGAGATATAAAACACCAATTATTATAAGAGAACTTTTTTTAAAAAATGACTTACGGACCCTGTGTTTGCAGGAAGTGCCTCCTAAATGACCCCCAGGTGACTAAACAGGACTCATCTGCAGCACTCCTCCCTGACTAACCTGCAGTTTTTGTTTGACCATATGCATGTTCAATAAACATTTACTCTACTAATTCATCAAAGTCCTGACTGATGAGCCCTGAACAGGTTAATTCCCCAGCCTACTTGGTGCTGCCTGGAGTTGCTGTCACAGACTTACCTTGTAGAGTTTCAGGGCTGCCTCGTGCCTGTGATTGGTAGTATGTAAGCGCAATTTATCCACGCTGTTGGTGTAATAGTCACAGGCGTTACATTTCAGGTGAACCGGGTTGCCAATGGCAATACACTTCAGCCTCCACTCATTAGTTTTGCCGCCTTCCTTAATGTGAGCCACCAGTTGGTATTTCTGCATATGTTTGTCAGTCTTGCAGTGGAGCTGGAAGTTTGCTTTGAGCTGAGTGTTGTAGTTACAGAGCTTGCACTGGTAGATGTCTCCAATTACAGCCCTCCACTCCTCTTCGGGGAGTGAGCGCTCACTGCTCACATGCACACTTAGGGCCTCCAGGCTGTCAGAGGTGAATTTGTTGCAAACAGCACACTGGAAAAGCTTCAGTGCTGGGTCACTGATATAAGGTGACAGCTCTCCTGCAGTAAGGAGGGACAGGTCATCACCCATTAGCTGACCACTGGCAAGCCGGATTTCAGGCGGCAGCTCATTATTTACTACAGGAGAAAAAAAATTAAAAGGGAAAGTAGAGACCAGCAAGCATAGCACACACAAAGGAATCCGTAAAATAAAGCCTTGACAAGGAGTTTGCTTTCTCTAGAGCTTAAACTATAAAAAGCTGTAATAGGATTGAATCAGGATCAATTACAATCATCCCTTTCAGCTTCTAAATTCCCTCATCAGATAGCTTTAATTACTCCTACTGGGCATGATGTCATTCTGGAATTTGTATTTTCAAAGGCATGAAAGTTGATCAATAAAATAACAAAACAGCAATGCTTTTGTAACTTAAAAGGCAAGATTAACTTACACAGCACTAATTGTAGTTTTGTTATATCCTTTAAATGATGCTAGAGGTAGGTCAATATATATATGTGTGTCTGTATATCTACAATATATTATTTAGGTTAAGAGTAACTAGACTAACTTAGATACTTTTGGTACCCCATCTCAGCATTTCTAATTTTAAAATATACCCAGTGAACATCATGGGTACAATTTAGGTACGTCAAAAGGAAACGTTACAAATTAACAAACTTTGAGAACTCTTTTTAGTACGAGCCTGCACCATTAGG
>NC_080430.1:124431352-124446352 GCF_028018845.1 Melospiza georgiana | reverse complement strand
TTTAATCTCTTTAACTCTGACTAAAGTTAGTTTACATTAGATGTTGTTTTAAACTCACATGGAACTAAATTAAATAAAAGCAGCTAGAAAATTAATCCTAATTATCTTCATGAAAAATAGTGCTTCCTGGATCCGTCACCTGTTCTCACACACTATGAAAGAGATCATTTGCATTCACAGCTCTTAAGAAAAAATTACGGATATGTAGGCTTTTGCTTCATTAAACTTAGGTCTAATTTAACGAAAATGTAATATTAACATAAGTAAGTATACTAAAAATACTTTAATGATGTAAAAGAGAGCAGCATAATCTTCTAAAGTGTGAATTATCACAAGCTTTGTGATTTTACTGAAGTCTGGATGTGCCCTCTGTCAGCATATTTGCAAGGTAAGAATGGATGGCAAAAGTAACAAATAATGACTAGGGAGTCAGAGTGGCTCTACAGCATTCACCTAACCACTTTGTTGTCTCAAAACACACTGTGAAATAAACATTACAGTATTTTTTTGCCTGCATGCTAAAAACGCTGCAATTATCTTTCTAAAAGTTACCACGAGGCAGGTACACAAGCAAACAGTCCAGGTCTTGGGGAGACACCACAACTCCAGATAAGTTCAGAAAGAGTCTTGATGAAAACAAAATATAAAGAATCTTGCTTTTGAGCAGATTTACAAGACTGCAAGACTCTTCTATTTATGCATCTAGAAAAAAAAAAAAAGGCTGTGGTATTGTAAATCATGTTAAACATTTAAATATTACTCTATCACTAAGTCAGCCTGGTCAGTGAAAATACAGGATGTTTTTCAAACAGTTTAGTTATTAATAAAGCACTTTTTTTCTAGAATATTATCATGGCAAATTTGTTTTGTACTGCCAAGATCAGCTGGGCATTTTGTTTTTATTATGCATAGTCTTTTGTCATTTTTTTGTTCTGCAAGTTAATTTGACTGCTGTGCATAAGTGAAGTGAGCAATTCAGTAATTAACTTTGGTGTTTTAAAATGTATGAACTTTAATTAGATTTCATTATAAACAAACAAATGTCAACCATAATTATAAGCTCCTTGGTTTAACCACATATTATCCCTTTTCAAACAAACTTGATGTCAGACAAATTAAAATCAAGCAGCCAGCAATTTTGAGTTGAATTTTACATGATCTGCCAGTAACCTGATTACTTTAACTTCAATATCATTACAGGAAAAGTATTTCAAGAAAAATAATTACAAGAATTCCAACAGGAGACAAGCTTAATTGTATTGATTCAAAAGATGCATGTATATAGGAACCATGCTGAAGGAATAATGTTATCTTAAATCTACAGTTACTATTAAAATTATATTGTCTGGCATGAAAAAGGCAATTTGAGATCAGTGTCTGGAAAAGCAGAGATACAAAACTAACTGAAATAATTATCTTTACGCCATTATACTTTAAGCAACAAAATATCAATGAGGAACAACTTGAAGGCATGAAGGTTTGCAGGTTTATTTACTGACTGGTGTATCTATTAGTACCAGGAACAAGTGGAGCTGTCAGGACATAATGAAGGTAAATGATTAGTTAGCACAGAGACTGAGCTCTTCTTCAATGCAATAAGAGTTAATTAAAGTTTACCACCAAACATCAACCAAAGCAGGATGTTGATCAGGTTTCAGCATTAAGTGCAAACAGACAATGGTTGGCAGCAATTAGTGCAGCTATCAAATGACATGCAATTATAATTATACATTTAAAACACCTAAAGGCTTGTGGAAGGGAGGGAAGAATCCCATCAGCTTCTTTGACTACGTACAGTCAAAGTGCAGGAAACAGGTATCAGATATATCACTTCAATATTGTAAATCAATAGAATTAAACAAAAAAAAAGGCTGTACAAGCACATTATCTGAAAAAGGACAATTCACTGTACATGAAATGGAAGAAATCTGCAGGCGACTCCTAACAAAGATAAGTACTACTTAGATTAAATAAATTACTTTGCTGCTGCCACTCACACTGACACGCATAAACAGGGAAGTGTTTGGAGTTTAAAGACTGGTGGCTGCAGCTTTATCACACATTTTTATGCCAGACTCAAGGCTACCTATCTTTAGTCCCTGTGGTCACATTCACAGCATGACAAGGCCCAGAAGGACCGCGGGCCCGAAGCCCACGACCACAAGAGCTGGTTTCACATGCTAGCTGCAAGCCTGCTGCGAGGAAGCCTGGCCTTACCAGAGGCAATTGCCCGGCACCAGAGCCTCGGCCTAGGGCTCTGCCACACATCCCCTCCTCTCCACCCGCTCCAATCAGCATGTGTGCCAGTCCTGCCTGCTCCCAAACTTATGCCCAAGTTTTGGGGAAGAGCTAGGAAGTGAGAGATTTCCAGCCCGGACAAACGCCGTGCATCGCACAGCAGCAACGCCGGCGCGCCAATAACGCAGAGCACGGAGAGGGCCAGAGCTGCCATCGCCACACGTTGCTCCCGCTCCGAGGCCTTGCGGAATGGTGGCAGCCACCAGACCGGTGAGACAACCAAGGTGACAACGATTTTCTTCCCAGTCTCCCGTTAAAACCAAAGGAAAGATGATAAACTCGCAGCAGCACCTTTAATAGCAACACCAAACAAAGGGAAAAAATGCTCTCAGCCCAGCGCTGACAGCCTGCTGAACGCCCTCAGCGCAGATGTGGGAAGTTAAAATAGCCCCAGTTCTGCAGTATCAAACACACGGGGCACACAGCAAAGCAGGTAAACAGCCATGATTAACTGGTGTAGCCCAAGAGACAATTAGCTACACAAATCTAGTATCCAGACAATTCTCAGTAAGTGCTCTACACACTGGAGATGGAATAACTCGCTCCCACTCACTCCTCTTGGGCTGGCATAGTGCAGGTAGTGTGATTACCTGGTTAAACACCTACACTGTTCCTCATCAGCTGAATAGGTCTGGCAAGAAGGATCCCGACCTCAAAGAAACCAAGATCTCTTCAGCATTTTTATGGACAACACAGTGGGAAAAGCACCGTGCGCTTCCTAGGTATGTAACAGGAAGCAAGACAAAGCTTTCCAGCAGACAAGTAGCAGGTTTCCAAGAAAGCTAAGCTGTGACAAATTAAAACCTGATGATGAGAGGAGCAAAAGGGTTAGACAGTAGGATTCACTGCAGAAGGATACCACTGAAACCATGAAACTCCCAAGATTTAAAAAAAAAGAATGGAACTGGCTGCCAAAATTATCCAGAGTTATTGTAATGAATGTGAAAAAAAAGAACAAAAACAAAAAACTAAATTGTAAGGGATATTAATACTTGTTTTTCAGAGGTCTAAAATTTTGCAAAGGCAGGCATATACAATAGGTTATCCTACATCTGCCTACTGTGATATTCTTCAGAAGCATTTTGCACAGACTAGCCAAAGAGACAAAAAGGCTGGCCACAACAAAATCCCACTCTGGCAATCAGTATGTTTTTATATTATGAATTACCCCCTGAGTAAAGAAGTGTCTACAGCAGGGAGACTATCCTTATATTTTATTTGAACAAACCCATGCAAAAAGATCATCAGCATCAGTCCGCATTTTAATGTTGCATAAATTTCCACTGTGTCAAATTCAGTAAACCTTCTTTTAAGATTGTAAATACTGTATTTTTTTAATGCACTTTTTTTTTTATTATTTTATAAGGAAACCCACATACATATGCAAAATGCATTAGGATGGGTTGTGTCAGTATGTTGGCTACCAGTTGTGATTTTCACTGGAATGTGTACACGTTCACATTGCTAAAATTATTTTAATAAAATGCTTTACTGCTTTTCATAGTTCCTGGGCTGAAGCCTAGAGCAGTTCTACAGATTTTTTTTTTTTCCCTAACAAACCTCATTTTCCCAACTAATTCTGTTATGCTAGGGATTTGTGCACAGAGTTGGCTAATCCCAGCATTTCCCTAGAGCTGCATCTAAGCTATGGCCCACTCCCAGCACAAAAGTGTCTCCAAAAGCCCTTTCGCCCCCTTCAGCACTGATACACTCATTGGTCCTGACATTTTCACTTCAGCCATGACAAATGAGCTGATGGCTGTGATCAGATTGCACACGAGGACTGCTTTATCAAAGACGTATCATTAACTCTCATCACTGTCTTCCATTATGACTCTTTTGGTCAAATCTGTTGTGAAAATGCAAGCGAGTTTAAAAACATAACCTAAACATAGCAACAAACAAACTTCATTAAAAAGCAGGAAAGAAAACCAGACTTGGACGGGATCAGAAAGAGTCTAGCGTTAACTAAATGTTTCTCTGGGGATTTAAGTAACTGTACTCAACCTCTGCCCCAGTGCAAACATGGTAGTTGACCGTCTTCGAAAGGCCCCTTCCCCCATTGCGGACTGTGAGCACTATTTTGCCTTTTTTAGAGAAACAAAAATACAGCAGCAGCCATCAAATATGTCTAAAAACAAAGTCAACTTTTTTTTTTTCCTTTTTAGTCTCTGAATCGCTTCACATTCTGTGTGTCTGCTCTTATCAAAATATGTTTCTCAAATAAATCCCTTAAAGAATATAAAATTTTCATTTGAATCACAGCCACATAATCACACTGTTTTCTGACTCACAATAAAAACACCAACATAAAGCACTGTCTGAAACGGAAATCGCTCAGCTCCCTATGAATACCACAACCTTTCTGTCAAGTTAGAACCTAAGTTCCAGTTACACGGTTCTTGTTACATCTAGAGGGTTTACAAAGTATATATTTGTTGTAACGTATTCTTGCAATTCATCTGAGAATACACATCTAGCAGAGTCAACTGTAACACAACAGATCTTGGGAATGAAGGTCATGCTTTGAGATAAAGTGCTATTCACTTTTGGACCATGCAAGAAGCTCTTTATTCCTGTTCTTATTGGCATCAGTTCCCCCTTACCAGAGCAACAACAAAGCCAAGTGCTCGTGTGAGGTTTATGAATAAATCAGAGGTGAGCCACTTTAAGTGCTGCCCATGATTTCCTTGTTGACAGTGAGCACTTAAACAGGCTTCTATGACCAGCAACTCCTGGCAAACCTTAATGGCTCCTAATCTGTACCCTGCTTCATTTCAGGAAAGAAATGACCTACCCCAATTTTTCTCAAGTCTTCACCTTTTGGGCAACTACTGTCCTGCCTTTTTAAGAAATTCACATTTGGGGACTGTCCTGTTTCAGTGCCAAGTTTTCACATAACACACAACATAAAAATCACCATTTTCTTCCCTGAAAACAAATGACAGCTAATAAAATATTATTATGCTGTGCAGCCTAAGTAATTCCCAGACAAACCATTACACAATTCAGTGTTTGTTTAAATTGCGTAGATTTTTAAATGAACCTAAAAGATATGCAGTATATTTGCCTCCAATTATTAAAATCATGTAAAAAATATGCTGAGAGCAGATTCAACCCTTCTATACAGCTACAGCTGAAATCAGGAATGTTTATAAATCATTACCACAGAACGTGTTTTAAAAATTCAAACAGCCTCAAAATCTATTTTTAAATAATAATAACATTGAAAATAAAACTAATTTCAACAGTAAACTCTGTGCTGGGTCAAACAAATCTGGTCTGGGAACATTAGAATCCAGCTGTGGCATGACACTAGGTGCTCCAGTATGTACGTCTTTGATGCACAAAACCACTCAGAGAGCTACGCTGTTCAACATTAAAGCTGTATCCTGCATGGAGAATAGATTTCAACATGGAATGAAATTCTTCATTTTTAAGTACTCTCTCTCCCTCACAACGCCTCTTCTTCCCCCCCGCCCCCCCTTTTTGACATGTCACCATCTCCAGATGGCTGAATTGACTCTGGAGTAGCTGAGTTATTGTCAGGCTCCCAGTTTCTGCTATATTTAAACAGTAACATTTTTTTGCTCTGCTGTCTCCTGTTGCCTTTCCACCCACTCGGGGAAAAGCTGTGATTTCAGCGAGCGCTCCCCCCGGGGCCGGGGGGCGGCTGCCTGGCAGCCTGACCTGCCGCTGCTGGAATTGCGGTGGGTGCCTCAGCAGATGACGCTCTTCTTCGCAAGGGCCTGATCCAAACCTGGGGAAATCGATCAGGCGGCGCTGGACTTCTCAACAGGCCCTCAGTCAAAACTGGAAACGGCAAAAATGCTGCGGAAAGCACCCGGCAAGTGAGAGAGAAATCCACGGGCCAGACCAGTTAGGACTCAAAACTCCAGTGATGCCTTACACTGTAACCGAAATGTCTGTCCCAGTGCACTGCAGACAACTCAGTGAGAAATCATATTTTTCTTCCCTACAGAAACCAGTTGCTGCCGCTGGAAAAATTCCCAAAGCACATCGCTTTGTTTTAGCAGAGTGGCTCATGGTTTTGTGTGCATGGGGTGGCACTTCCCACCCCAGAGATAACTGCACTCCAACGGCAAAAAAATTATTTTTTTGCAAACAGTTGTGAAAACTCAAAGGAACTGAGAGATTGAGGGATGACATATGCCATATAACTAAATAATTTATTTTAGAAATGTTACATTTTTTAAAATTTAAACTCTTGGTGCTGTAAACAAAATCAATAACCTTATTTCAATTAAAAAAAAAAAAACAAAAAACAAAAACAACAAAACAGAAAAGGACCTGAGTAAAATCCACAGGAATAAATTCCCTTTTTAAGGAGCTACTTTTCACTCAGAACCTTATTTTCTGGAGTGGGGAAGTCATGGGAAGTGTTAGGTGGTAAACAAGGAGAATCTTAATTAAAGGTGGACAGCCATAGTTTCTCAAACAGGCAAACCATCTGCATTTGAAAACATCATGTAACAGCTGGCAAATCCAAGGATATTTCTTTCCCCTCTCTTGCTATAAAAGCTCTGGTTCTCTGCATACCAAAAATCAAAGGACCATCCCAAACAGATAGACAGAAGTAATGTTTTTGCCGTGAAAAAGAGATTATTCTTATCTGTTACACTACCATCTTCTGGGACAAGTGTGGAAACAACTGGGATTATTCGAGGTTTCCATCAGTGCCCCAAACACTGGAGCACTACCAGTGACAGGTGCCTTGTCATCTCAGATTAGGTGAATTTATAAGGCAGCCTCAGTGTCAAAACAGGGAGGAGCAAGCCTTCAGCAGCAGCCTCTCACAAACCCTCAGCTCTGCTGTTACCTGGTAAAAGGAAGAGAACTGACCCCCTCTCAGCCTCTCTGGGAAACCTTTTACTTACAGACCTTCCAGTGCCTTCCTTAAAAATGGAAATGGGAGCAAAAAAAGAGGAGACAAAACCTTTCGAATTTAATTTCATGGAATTATTGTCAAGTGGTAACTGCAGGCCAGATTCTTTTTCCACTAATATCAAAACTGTCTGTCTTGCCAGTTTTACACCCATATTATTCCTCTCATTTCAGGGCAATAATTGTTGATTTAGTTTAGGGTGAATGGGAAGAATATCGTTCTTTTGGTTATATGTGTCATGGGCCCACATCAAGACAGGCCTTTTGTATGTATTTCTTTGTTGCAGAAACAGAATATTTGTCTATTTGAATGCAGTTTTAAACACATATCCAGCGTGCACGTCGCTTGTTCTGCAGACACTGCTGCAGCCTGTATGGTAAATGTTTGTTTTCAGAGTCACCATGGTCTTTCATGTACATACAGCCTTTAGTTTGTGAACTACTGACCTGAAGGACCATAACACCTTCTTAGGAGCTGGGATAACTGATCAGATCACTGTGAGTATTAAAAGTCTGCTAGATTTATCTGTAAAGAGATGCCAGTTTATGTGTCTTTAAATTTTTTCTCAAAAATAAAAAAAAGCAAATTGAATATAATTCAGACAAATTACAATCTAAATATATATATATATATATCCATTTTCTTTTTTTTTTAATTGAAAGCAAATTCTGAGTAATGTGGACATAAAACAGAGTGTCTTGATACAGGAAACTTTCATTTTGACCTTATAACTTAGTTAAACCATTCCTCAGAATATTTTTTTAAGCTGAAAACGTAATTCCTCAACAAGTCTGCCATATTTCAGGCTGGCACAAACTTTTCTAGTTAGTTTAGAACACAGCAAAAATTGCAATAATAATGAAAATAGTGGTATAAAACTGCCATAGAGTGACTATTAAAAAGGAATAGAGTGGCATGTCTTATAGACCGAACTTCCTGCTTTTATTTATGCAAAGCAAGTTTATCTCTACAGGTCTGCAAAATCCTGTCATCAATATGTGTGTTTATTACCCCTTTCAAAAACAACAACAAAGCTCAACAACGACCAAACAAAATCTACTGGTTTGTTATACCTATTCGGTAAAAGCAGCTCATACATGTCTTTCTTAGTTTCTCCTATCTGTGCATATGTTCACATAAACATATTTTGTGTTACATCTTACTCTTTAAAATCTGAATCTCAGAATCTTGGTGTGCTGGGATTCTGCCCATTCAGAAAGAATGCAGACATCACATAAGTTATTATTAACCCATGTGTTATCCAGTTCTACAGTGGCTGGAACTTTGCCAGAGACAACACATGGTGCTTGGTTAACAATATTTTAAAATACAAATTAATTTATTTTTTTAATTAACACATTTTTCTTACAGAAATACACTAGTAAGATCTTCCCAGAAGGAAAGGCATACCCCAAGCATATTCCTTTCAAAGAAGTTTTAAGGAATTTCATAAGGAAAGCAGCAAAACATTCTAAAACCTCCAGAAGGTCTTTATCTTTAAAAAAGAGATTTTTTTTGTGTGACTATTCTTCCCAAGCACTGTCTGCATTTACAGTTTTGGTTCATTTATTCGTAAGCAATCCTAATTTCTTAGAGGCATCTCCAATGTTGAAATATTATCAGATCAAGACCAGTAACGAACTAGCAAGCATTTACAAATAAATTTTCTGCAAACTGGAAAAAAATCCCCAAAACAAGTTAATATTTAGTCTGACTACCAAGAGTTTTCCACAGTAGCTCTAAATCGGTAATTATGTTGACCTGATAAAAAAGAGAGCCTATTTAATATGCACACATACAAATAATTATTCACACTGCATTTGATTTACATACATACAAAAGAACCACTTCCCACTTTCAAAAGTGGCTCAACACTTATGGTATTTTAACTGCCCTAATTACTGTTGAGAGAACATAATTAGAAGCACTGATCACATTGTCAACAGCTAACCAGTTGCAGCCCTGGCTGGGGGCCTGATCCAGTGCTGGCTGGAGGCGGAGGGGGCCAGCACTGATTGCAGGAGGAGGCCAGGGCCCTTCTGGCCACCTGAATCTACAGGAATCCAAATGTTTTAACCGACCTGGGTACGCTGACACAGTCACACTGAACACCCCGCTCCTTACGTGCATGTATCAATTGCTATTTCGGTAAGCTTTCTCTGTTTTCAAAGGCGAGCAAAGAGAGTAATTTTTTCCCCAGCAAGGCTCCTATACCACTTAAACACTTAGCACTGAGTCAGAATTCATAACTTTTTCCAAAGGAGAAACAGTTTAATAATTAAAACAGATATTGACTAAACCCTGCTTCCCTGAATGCCGAACTTTTATTAGATTATTATGTGTTGATGCATAATTTCCATTGGCAACTTTTAAAGCAGCTCCTTCCCTCCCTGCCGGCCCCTGTCCTCCCTCTTTCTTTCCCCCAAGCAAAGTGCTGGGAATCCTTGATACCCAATAGTCAATATTTGGTTTGCCTGTCATGTTCCTGGAGCTCCCCTCCATACAAACCTGTGCTTCTTATCCTTTCGCTGCACTACTCTCGTACGTGTTACTTCTCATGATGATGTAAATTCAGGGCATCTTAGCAATTTGCTAAAATCTGAGCTTCAGCTTGTTTTCTCAAGTCTTGGACAAACATAACTTTGGGGAGAGCTGAACATAGGCATAAAGAAAGAGGAGCCTGCATTTTCATCTTCCTTTCATCTCAGTCATTCAGTCAACCATTCAGTGCCCTATTCAACAGAGCTTTTCATTATGCAAAAAAATGCTAATCCTTTTCCGATGCTTTCACACTTGTATAAACCCCCATTCCTTCGACTGAAAAGCAATTATATCAGTTTACCTTTCTGTCAAAAACAGGATTAATATTCCAATACCAGAATCTCCTTTATTTTCCTATCTTTTGCTTTAGGAAACTAGAGATTATTAGTGGCGGTATTCCTTAGAGCAAGAATACATTATTTTAAATATGATTATTTTAGCCAAAGCACGAGGGGGGAGGGGGAGGGAGAGAAAAAAACTTCAGTTGCTGCGGAAACTCTTTTCAGTGACAGAACTGACCTTCCCTTTGCAGAGGCCTGAATAGAATGAGCCTCACTCTGGTCTATTAATCAGAAACAAATTATGAAAGAATGTGGCTGGACTGGTTGACACTATCCTGTCTTGGGAGACTCAGTAACAGCCTAGTAACAATGTCCTCTTCATGGGTAATGAACAGCCATGACAAATGGGGCAGAGAAACTATTTATTTGCATATGCAAATTCTCACACAAGGGAAACATGTACAAACAAGTGTCATTGTAAGGTGGATTAGGCAAACAACGCTTTCTTTTTAGGACACTCTGCAGCCCAGAACATTAGTCAGCACAATTAAACCAGTCTCCATGGAGACTAATGAAATTTCACCATGGTATGAGTTAAATTAGATAGCTAGTTATGTGTTTTCACAATCCAACTTGAAATCCATTATTGTTTCAGAACAATACAGCAATTGTGCCTGGCTGATCTTTGCCAGCTCAACAAGCTCCTAAGTTGACAATTTGCATATGTTAATATAATTAAGCACTAATTACATGAAACTTGTACATATTCACATGCACTTTCCCTGGGCGCTTCTCAGTTTGAACCTTGGCCAAGTCTTTAACCCTTTGAATGAATTTGGAGTGGCAAAGCTCTGCCTTCTGGGTACAGCCCCAAGGCAGATGCAGAAAAGCTCTTCATTTATAAACACAAAGCTTAACCTGGCTTCTCATATTTCTATCAACAGGCTAGAAAACATTTTTGTGTGTGGTGGGGTAGGAGAAAGGCCAAGAGGTGGAGGGAGCTGGATTGGAAGTACTTTAGAGACCCAGCTCTGGTGACCTTTTTGCATATGAAAACACAAATATTTACCCACCTAACAGGTCACAAACACATGTATTGCCATTGTCACAGGTCTTCAAGACTCGAATTCTCAAAAACTAGACTAGGTTTTATGTCAGGGCTCTCAGATCCGCAGAAATGGGAACGAGAAAAGGAAAAAAGAGCAAGCAGTAACTAATGAGCTTTACATAAATATATGCAGAGGCAATTAAGCAGTGTTAATTACTATGACAGCAGTTAATTGAATATAATTAGATATTTTAAGCTACTGACTAAGGCATAGTTAAGATTAATTTTATTGAGATTAATTGTAAATAAGAATAGATTAACTGTGTTTTGACAGGCATAAAAAGTAGATCTGCAAATTAACTAGGAGAGCAGAAACTAGCACAAAAATCATATATTATCTTAATGTCACACCTCAGAATCATCTGCTCAATAAACATGACTTTTCAAACCCAAACAGACAGGAATCTTGAAGAAAAACAAACAGCTTGCAGAGATTAAAGAGCCTTTTGTCCTTTTTCATGTGCATTTCTTTTAGCAGACTAAATTAAGCGAGTCTGGTGTACGTTTTTAGGAAGGAACATTTCACACTGAATGGAAAAAATGTTCTATCACATATGAAATTCATGCAGCTGTGCGGAACCTAGTCCAGATGGTCTAAGACTATAAAACAACACTAAATGATAGACAGTAGGGCCTTCCCAAGATTATGTGATAAAGTCACAACCTCATATTTTGACTTAAATTTTCTGTCATGTATTGTTTCCTTCCAGATCAGATAGCTCCATTTTAATTTTTAACTAATCCTGAATATTCAATGGAAACTCTCAATAAACATTACTGATATGCACACGAGCATAAATCATACAATATTTGCAAAATGCCCCTTAGCTTCATAAAAACAATGCTGAATTCGAAGTCTCCTGGTTCTCCCACAATACTAAACTGCTCACACCACTCAGCTTAAAGAGGTAAAAACGCCTGGGTTTAAATATGCTTCAAAAACACACCAAAACACATTCTACCAGCAGATTAATTCATGCATGCTGCTTAAGAAAATTAACAACAAGGCTGAAGAATGCTGAACAAATCACTAATAAGAAAGGAGCTTCAATTGATTTTGAAATAAATCAATAGGTGATTAACACAATATTTTTAAAGCAGTAGAATGTATATATATTATATAAGCATATATATTATATTTCCAATACCTTTTTAGCTCTTAATCGAACAAGGGCTTTACAACAGTGAGCATGTCCCTATATTGACTATCAACTTCTTTGGAATGCCTTTAGTCTTTTATAACGAAAATCCAAAAAATGGTCTGTGAAACAAGGCTACGACAAGCCATTCTGCAGTGAAAGATTTTAAATCATCCAGCCTCTTCTAATAGACTTGAGACTTATTGAGGTAGAAACCATAAAAAATGAAGAAGGGAAATTTAATCCCTGAAATATTGATTTGCACATTAATATCATATAGGCAGAGGGCAATTTGGCTTCATGGAAATGACACATTGTCGACCCTTGGTGAAGTCAGAGCCAATCTAACTGCTGAACATGTCTGAATCTCAAGAGTTATTAAGGGCTTCCCTTCTTGCCTTTATGACTTTTCTTCAGCCTACCAATGCAATCTTAAATGTATTATCTTTAAGAAATAATTGTAAAACCTCAGGGGTTTTCCAGTTAATGGAAGGGAGGCTAAACCACATCAGATTCTGAAATGCAACATTAAACCCTTGCAATCAACAAAACCACCTCAATTCTCATCCATCCAGTGCAGGATCTAATATTGTTATTAGAGATAATCAAATTTCATTGTGTAAATTTAGGCTCATGGTCAGAATGGAAGCAGTAAATTCTGCAATATTAAACAGTGATTTTTCTCAGCCTCCTTTATATGTTCTTTGATGGTGCACTATCTTCACAAATAAACCAAAACTATTCAAAAATCAAGGTACACATCTGTCGCCCTGTTCTGAAAGATGCACACAATGTCGTTTGCCATCTCCACAGCCTTCCTTCAGTTTTAACTTGATCTAGCGGATAAGTTCCATTTTAGAGAATAATAAAGCAGTACCACTGCATAAACCAAACAGCAGGTACTATTACTGTGACTTACACAGATGGTTTACCTGACCTTTCTTTGTTCCTTGGGTAGGTTTCACTTTTGCAGATTTATGACTTTTCCTTCTATATTTCATTGACCCTCTATGTTCATTATCATAAAAATGAAAACTATTGAATACATGTTTATGTTGGCAAAGTCCAAAAAGCCCACGACTAAAGGATAAAGAGATGCTACAATGCACTGTGTGGATCTCTAGATCGTACACTATAAATATTCAAGCACAGATAACACGAATAACTGAATAATCCTGGTGAGCCTCAGCTCTGGAGCCAGGTGCAAGAGGTTAAAACAGCTGGCTAGCCATCTTTTATTTTGTGTGCCTTCCTACCGGCTGAAACCGCAAACCCTGAAAACTAGCAGATATTCCCTCAAGGTTGATAGTCTGATTATTTTTCATTTCAACCAGTTTAGTAGGATCCCCCAGTAGAGAAAAGACAGAAACTCCTTAAATACAGGCAGTTGAATAGGAAGTGGAGCAATGATGATTAAGACTCTTCCCCCCCACACACCCCCCAACCTTCAACCCCCCGTTTATTTCCACGATCTTCTTTGTGCACCTTCCCATACAAACGTTTGTATTCCTTATTTCAAAGAAAAGCACTCCGGATCGTTCTGTCAGTTTTGCCAGTAAATATAAAGTAAAACAAGTGTTGATGGCACTGAGAGTGTTACATACCCAGGCTGTGTTTTTGCATTGCTCTCAATGGAAGCGATCGATGCCCATGTCACAGTCGCGTCCCAATCGCAGCCAAGTCTCTGCCTCAATCTAACCAACAACAGGCAGGGCTGCAAAGGCTTCTCACTACCTCTTCCATCCATCCACCACCAAACTAAAAATATAATGCTACATATGATCTTTTTAAACACTCCATCACCGCTCCTAAGGATCGAGCCACTGCAAATCCAGTGGAAACACGATTGAAAAAAAAAAAATACACCAGCAAAAAAAAAACACCCTCTCAGCAGCCACCCCAAAAGCACCCGAGCCCTCTCTTTCCACTCTCGCTCTCCTCCTGCCAACTACATAATCCTTGATAAAACCGAAGCAAGGCTAATAAAAAGAAAATTAAAAAAAAAAAAAAAAAAAAAAAAAAAAAGAGGAGGACGGAATGGAGCCGAGGAAATGCAACTGTCAGAAAACGGGATGGTCAGACTTCCTGAGTGAACCTGCCTGTGTCTGGCTTAATGTAAATCTCCACCATCTTCAGCCTGGCAAGTTGTCTTTTGGTTGGGCTTTTTTTTTTTTTTTTTTTTTTTTTTTTTTTTTTTTTTTTTTTTTTGGTGGGGAGGGGGATGTTATGTTTGCGATCTCTGCCTTGGTACCTAAGGAGGAAGAGGAGGAGGAGGAGGGTGTGTTACTGAATGGTGGCTAAAGCCTCCTCGGGACGGCGCTGAGGTGAAACAGGCTGAACCCGACTGATGTGGCTCCTCTCTCGGTTGGACCCAGTGCCCTAAGCAGCCGATGAGAGACCCCCGGCCGCCCGGCTCGCAGGTAACAAAAGAAATACCAACCCGTGTGTTTTCTGCTGCCGCTGCTGGGGAGGCTGTGGGGGTGGGGGGGGAAGAAGATGCAGCAGGGGAGGAGTGGAGGGGAACCGCCGTAAGTTGGCATCGGATGGGGGCAAAGTTAATTAGCAATTTTGTAGGAAATTTCATGTCAGGAAAGACGGGGAAGCAGGGACGCGTCTGCCATTAGCCGCCGTGATGGGAAGGGATGCACTTGATTCTGGCACGAGCAGTTAGAGCAGGAACCAAACTGCGGCTCGCTGTTTATGAGCTTTTTTTTTCTCTTTTTCTTT
>NC_080430.1:124011352-124098852 GCF_028018845.1 Melospiza georgiana | reverse complement strand
GAAATACAGAAAGGATTACTATGTACCACTATGGAATACAAAGCAAAAATAATACAGACCCTTTAATAACCATCACTAAATTTACTTGACCTACCTTATCTGTAGCAAAATGCTAAGTCCCCCGAGAGGCCTTTGACTAATTTTCCTAGTAAATTCTTCAACGACACATAAACAATCAAGGTTTCTTTCACAATTCACTCATTTTACAAATACTATATCATTCTCAACCTTTAGAGATTATATTAAAACTCCCCTAAAGCTTAGCATATTGAGTAAAGAAGCATTTGTACTTTAAAACAGGACCATCTGCATTTCATTAACAGCTTAACCACCATCTTGTCTACAGATAAATACAGCATTATTAAATATGTTTTTTAGAAAGTAGTTATTATTCTGAGTTCTTAAGTTGCATCAAATTATATTCTTATAATATTCCAAAGCTGTAATTTAAAGAGTTTAAAAAAATAAAGGGAAAGAACATAAGCATCTTTCTGAGGAAAGTTATTGATGCAGCTTATAATAATGAGGCATAGTTTGTACCTACTTTGCAAAATTTCATTACAGGAAAGAATTGCTCCAATTTTATACAAAAAAAAACCCCAACCCATTCAAAATGACAAAATGTGTTTGGATAGAAATTTAAAAAATTCAAGGACGTTTGAACGTTAGCTGTCATTATGGTCCAGTTCACTGTTTATTTCTTTGGTATGCATCTCCTGACCTGTATATAAAATTCATAGTTTCAGAAGTGACATGTGCAAGCCTTGGACAACTGGGGAAAAGGCATATTTCCTGACCTTGTAACCATAGCAACCACTTGCTGATTGGTAGCAGGCAGCCTTTCCATCCTTTACCACTGAAGGCAAGTATGTGAGATTGCTGGCTTTGTTTGTGGCTTGTGCTTTATTTACATGCAAACACGAATGTCAGCCTTAAAATCCCCCTTCCTTTTTTGTTCATTTGTATGTTTTTGTTGAACGTTATGGTAGGAAAGCAGGAAATGAAAGATTCTTATTTCATAGCTTTGCAATCAATTTACTAAAATATTAAAGCAATAAGTGGTTCCACTTTAAAACATGCACATACACTTCGAACAAAGTTGGAAAGATGAACAAAATTTTGCCATTTGTGCTATTAACATGTGCTTCAGCAATCAATAATATTTTTATAATTGATTCCAGTTTGCAGGAGAAAAAGCCCTTTTTTTAAATACACTTCAATAGGAACCTTTTAATAAAATAGCATTTTTTTCCTTTTCTACATTTTCCTTTCCTTTATTATTTTGATATTTTGGAGTACACTGAGCAAAATGTAAATTATAAAATACATAAATGTGGAGGCTGCTCATTCCATGATTAAGGTACCAAATTTTCCCTTCAGCATCATATTAAACAGGTTGGAGGCTCTCAGTCCAGCTGAATCCTTTGTTGATAGCAGTCACAAACACACCTCCCCGAAGCCTCCACTTCAGCTACATTCTCCTATTAAAAAAAAAAAAAAAAAAAAAAAAAAAAAAAAAAAAAAAAAAAAAGAAAGAAGAAAAAGAAAAATACTCAGTACAGTTCAGCGTGATATATAAGCTGTTCAAGGGTGGTATAGACTAAGCATGCATGGACACATTTTGTTCTCATCCTGAAAGAGGCTGCATGTCCAGGTCAGGATTGTTGTTAGTGGCAGGGAGGTAAAAGGGAAGTCCACTTAGCCAATGTCTTGCTTAGACTGTAATAAACTGTGCAGTAATGAAAGAATGCACTTTGTGATATTCCTCTTCTAAGGCTATCATTTGAGATGAAATAATTACTTTTTTTTTTCTATATGAATAGTATGAAAGATGCTTTTAATTTAATGGGTAAGTATTTTAGTGTAATTTTTCTGCACTTGACTAGCATATTTACAGGAGTCTTTTGACCACATTAATATTATTTTGTGATGGGCTTACATAATTTTTAAATCCTTGTACCACCAGCATTATTGCTGCATCTATTCTTTCTTATTAATTGCTTCAGGAAGCACTATAATTAATTACCAAAATTAGAAGTGATAATAATACAGTGAGAACATGCTTAAGAACATTGTTACAGAGACACTAAAAGGTAAAAATACATTGCCTCCTATAAAAATATTCTATAGAATATCCTTGACTTTGCAAGACTTTAAAAGGCTTTTTATTTATCTGACACTACTATCCATGAATCAGATACTAAGAAATTATATATAATTCACTCTATATACATATATGCATATATCTATAAAAAGACATTCACATGCATAGAGTATGCAGTCCATTTGACTACAAGTGGACTAAAAGTGTTTAAAAATACATGCTATGGGCTTGTTTACAAAATACTAAGTAATGAAATCATCAAATCATATTTCTAAGTAGTGCTAATGCATCCTCTGTTTTCATAAATATATTTAGGGTTTATTTCTGCAAACATGTGAATTGACTGACAGAAGTAGTCAAATTTAAGTCAACTTATATTTTGGCAAATAGAATAATTAATTTGCATATATTTTCTGGAAATCAGGTCTTTAAATTTGTAATAACAAATTTAAACTTTCGCTTTGCAATCAGATCTAATGCAAAAAGATTCATTTCAAGCCTACAAGGCTCTCTCTGGGACCTATTTAAAAATCCTTCTATTTAAAGCTCATCCTTACTTATTTTTTTCACATGTAAAGGTCATTTTCTAGTGCACTTAAAAATATTACTCAAAGAAGTAATTCTCAAGAAAAACATTATTTCATGTTTTAAAGAGTTAAAGTATTTCAATATTGTTTTATAAATTAATATAAAGATTTACTCTGACCTGGCACAGACATACACACTGAAGAAAGAGATCTCTTCCAACTAGTCCAGTTGCAATTCCCCCACAGAATGTGAAAGAGAAAAAAAAGTCTGTTAAATTTTCAGTTCTTTCTTAATATAAACATTAAAAATCACAAGATTTTGAAAAGAAAAGCAGCTTAGATTAGTAAAAGATTTTTTATTTTTTACATAATGGTTCTACTCAGCAGTAATTTGCTTTACTAGAATGCTATAAAGTTCTCTCTCAGCTCTGATGTACTGTATAAAACATTTCTTAACTCATTAATGTCAAATATAAATTAGTTTTATATTGGAATTTTAACAAAGCAGACTCCACAGGCAACATAAAAAGCTAGACTATTGTCAGAAATGGTGTAAAGCAGAATGCAAATTTAACCCAGGTATCATTTATCATAAAAGACACACAGACATAAAAAAAAGACACATTGCACTTTCTAGGATGTCCTGAAAATATTGCTGAATACTAGGCAACATGATCAGTATGTGGAATTCTGAAAACAAACAAACAAATAAACAAAAATGAAAAAGGCAACTGTTTTAATTGAGCCAATAAAAGGTGATTGCATCCATGTTATTAAAATATTTTTCTTTGATATAACAACTCTGGACTTTGACTAATATGCAGTGTTGGAGTGTCCTGAATATGATTTTTCCACTTGTATATCCCTTGAATATCTGAGCAAGCATGTTGTATTGTATTAATATCATAATTCAAAGGGAAATTTATTAAGCCTCCCCCCTCCCAGTATTCCCATTATAGCTAAAAGTTGCAAATTCTATATGGCAGAGCCTAGACAGTAATATCAAATTTTAATAACAATTTCTCTTCTTCAGTCAATGCTATACTGAAGAAAAGCATAAATTGCTGTGACTGACCGTTAGTTGTTAGAGAAGCAATCTGACTTCTCCACACCCTTATTTCAGTGTATCTGCTCTGTCCCTCAGCTGTATTAATGATAGCATGAAAGGTCACATGATAAACGAGTGACAAAAATATCAAAACATATTAGCCTGTAGCTTTGTTATCAGTGTATGGCAGATATGACAGAAAATTGTATTTTTCCCCTGAATAATTTTGTGTTACATTTTGCTGGCTAGGCAGAGTGAATTAGGGAGAAATTTCTGCCTCTGACTGTTTGTCTCTTTTTCTGACATACTTGAAGTAATAATATACATTAATAATAGGGAATAGGCACAGGGAAGAGGTAAAAATTCAGGGACAGACTGTCTGTTTCAATTCTACAAGGTGCTATGCTTGTTTCTTTTGCAATACAAATTTTGTTGAAAAATATGCACAGCATTGAATCTTATTAATGCGACTGATAATGATCTGCTGTATATTATGGATATAACAACAGGAAGATGCAGGAAAAAGAGAAAGAGAAAAATAACTTTAAAGTAATGATGTTATGTTTCCACCCAGTTGTACTTCTCACCAGTACAAATGCACATACTCACTAATTAAATAAAGGCAAGCACCAACAATGCTCATTGTAGCAGAGACCTAGTAATTATGAATTAGAGACAGATATTACTCCTGCTGGTTTAAAGGCTGGCAGCAGTTGCAGTCCCTGGGGAGATGAGGTTAGCAATCTTTGAAAGAGAAAATAGAAATTGGCGGGAGCTTAATATCTTATGGCCTATCAGTCTCCATGGTCAGGCCATATCCAAGTTCCCTTTGCTGCTGGCAAACAGCATCAGTGGCAACTCAGTCCTTAAGCTCCCAGAAGATCAAAAGCTATTGAATAGAACTGTTCTGAAAGACACAAAGAGAAGATCACAAGCCCAACATGAAAAGTTATATAATTAAAACCTTAATAAACTGATAGCATATACATATAGATGGAGTATTAGTGATGTACTGCAATGCATGCTAAGCGTGAATAAAAATGAGGGTGCACTCTTTACAATGACCAAGCAGCAGTGCAATGAAAGAAAGTCCTTCAGTCTTTACCAAAATTTCAAACTGATTTTTATCAAATTTCTCCAATGATTTGTTGAATTTTTATTTTCATTATTATTCATTTATGTGCAGTTCCATATTTCTAATTATCTTGTGAGAAAAGAACTGCAGAAATATGTCTGAAACAACAAAGTTCTTGCAGTATTTATGATCTGATTCACAGAAGACAGTACCAGAAATCTCATGAGAACAATGTTCTCGCATGAGATTTCCAACGAATTTTACAGACCAGCACAATCTGAATAGTTTGAATCTGTTCCCCAACTCCAAAGGTTTGAGATAGGTATCTCATCACAAATGCCTTGTTGTATTGTGCAGAAACTGTGGAGTGAAATAAGGGAGTATGCTATATCCTTCAGGATCTTCAGTGGGTAAGGTGGCAGTAAAGCCTGGAGTTTTATTGAAATTGTCCAATTTATAGGTCAGACTTTTTGTGTGTGTATATATATATATATATATATATATATATAACTCCATAAGGAAATTCTGCTATTATTTACATACCGAAATAAACATCTATTAGTCAAGGCAAGGTACAAATAGATAGGAAGAACCAACCTTTACCCCAAAGAATTTACAGCTTAAATAATTCTTATTTGTGTTTTCAGTGTCATACCTGGCAATATAATCGAGAGTGACTATGCATAGAAAAATACCCCTCACTGCCTGCCCCCAAATACCTCTCCATCCTGGAATACCTGCTGTTTTTTCAGGTAGAATTCAATCTCCTTTTTTCTTTCTTTTGACATATCTCACACTGTTAGTCAATATTCATATTAAGCCCCAATATCATTGTTCCAAGATTCAGTTCATGTTTTATACTTTAAGTTAGTCAAAAGTCAGGGTTTGGCTTGGGATGTCTTAATAAGCCTATATTCAACTTCACTGTGTTCTCTTACTTTTTACCTCACATCTTTCCCCCTGAGGTACAGTTGATTCAATTTATTTAAATAACCAAATATTTTATTTTTTTACCAGACTCATTTCACTCTTCTGCATCTCCTGAGTTTCTCTCTCTCTTTTTTTTCCACACAAAAATGTATATTGTTGATTTATATTAATTACATCTGCTCAAGACAATCCAAAATTGATACTGGTACCCTCTGTTTCAAAGTTTATGAATTTTCACTAAATCTTTAAAGACTTCTATACACAAGAAAGCTGAAACTTAATATAAGCATTTTTCTTTTCTTTTTTTCTTTTTTATTTTCTTTTTTTATTAATCCTTTTAGGTTTTGTATTTAGAACCAAGGCCTTTCAATATTTCCCAATAGCTTCTAAATAAAGTAGTGAGTACACTAAACGTACCACTACACAAACCTACATTCCTGGCTTCAAAGAATGGTGTTCAAATGGTTCTGTATCTAAAACTAGATACTTCTACTAGAAAATTACTAGATAATTTGCAAGACAAAATTAGAAGAAAAAATCTCACCATTCTCAGAAAGCACCTGATTCTGCCTTCCTAGGATACCTTTTTATACTGCAGAAATACCATTAAATATTCAGGAGCTGAAGCCATGATCATGGTATAACTATAAGAGACTGAAAAGGAATAGAGTCATCTATGTCTGGTTTTTTTCTTAAGTGGAAATACACACTTTCAGGTCGTTATCATTTCATCCCTACAGCAATTTATATATTACATGAGACAAATTACCCCTTAAAATTTCTATTTCTCTCCACTGACTACAGAGAGATCCTAGGAGAAGCAGCCAAGATGCAGTTTAGCACTAGATGAGAAAAATTCTTAAACTACATATTCTCTGTCACTATATTATTCGTGTTTGTTATGGTGAGAATAAACCAACAAAAAAATAAAAATTCTCACTAGAATAATATTTTTCCCTCAGTAGTACGAAAAAATTTTGATTAAGTTTATCTTTGAATTGCTTCCATCATGTAAGTTCAGTCAAATTTTTCAGTACTTAGCAGGCCCTTTTGTTTGTACATCTTGCTAGTCAAAAATTTTAAATTAACTCAAGCAATATACACCAGTATTCCTTAGATATATTAAATTGACAGACCCATATATTTGCATATTTATAAAAAAGTACTGTGAACTTGATATTTCTGTCTTTTTATTGACTGTGTTTTTTCTTAGCAAAATGTTATACTCATTGTGACAGGAGTAAATTATGCTGGTTGTGTGACCACATAGTATATTTGAAAATTAATTGATCCACAAGGACTTTAAACAAGGTCTAAAAATTTCTACTCTCTCTCTGACCATTTGACCTCACTGTCCAGGTCATTTCAATACTGACCTATATCATCACCTTTCACTAAGAGAATTGCTGATTCTCTTTCAAATCCCATTTTTAACCTATTTCTTTGAATGCCCTCTCAGAAGAAATATTTTCTTTTAGTACATGGAGTTCACCATCAAATGCCCTAATATCATAAAATCATAGAACCACAGCAGTGTTTCAGTTGGAAGGCAACTTAAAGGGTGATTTAGTCCTATCTCCAATTGATACATAAATATATAGATAGACAGATAGATATTGCATCTTATGAAGACTCCTGATTTTTTTAAGAACTGCTTTTCTACAGAAATATTTCTATGTTATAATTCTGTGTTTGATGTTCACTGTGTAGCTCCACTGTCAACCTTTCCAACTCTTAAGGTTCAATCCTGAGTATGGCTACATAGCCATAATGACAAATAAATCTTTCATTAGAGTGAATCACCAGAACTGGATTGCAGCAAATTTTAAACAGGATCCATACAGTTGTTTTACTCCAACTCTTTTGAAGATCAAGTTCCCCTCCAGATAGTTTTCACGAGTTTTAGTCTCTTGCCCCACAGGGTCTTAATACAAGTCAAGTGATTTGATGACTTAAGTGATTACTCATGCCAGTTTAACATAGATCTGTTCAAAAGACCTTATGGAACTATTTGGCAAGTTTATGAAGGCTTTTCAGTCAAATTTCTACTTCTATTTAAAGAAATGGCAGATCTGGTGTGCCATGGAAGTGCTTAGTATTTCACAAAGAAAAGAGGCACAGACTCACTTATTTTCAAAAATGTTTTGATTTGCACAAGCTGTTGCCAAACAATTCCAAACTTTGCATCATTTAGTCCCACGTTATTGCCTTTCTTCCAGTCTCCTAATATTCACGTTCTGAAAAAAATTATATGTGCTGATTATATACTAGCCAACCCTCAGTCCGTCATATTTCCTTTTTCTTTTCACATGTCCAAACCCAAGATCAAATCTCTTTAGAATATGGTAGTTCTATCTTCATGTTTTATATCTGAATTTTATATGCTAGCAAAACATTCAGTTAATGGAGATATTGACTTTACACATTTCAGTTAAATCTAGATTATTTTAATAATTATTCCATCCTTTTTCAGTCTGATTTGGTGGTGTGAAATCCTCCCAACGTCTCATTTGAACGACATACTTTTGTTCTTGTCATTTTATGCCATAAAATTCCTCATAGATATTTATAATTTAAATAGTTTAGCCTATGAAGGGTTCTATTTTTAGTTTTATTTTCATTATCTTTTCTAGTATTTCCCTGAGAAAAAGGCCATCATTCTTCCCATTCTTTTTGTAAGATGGTCCATTTGTAAAAATGACTATTCCCTGGTTTTGTCTTTCATTCAGCAAAGTGATACATAGTATAAGAGCTGCTCTAAATGATATAGGAGTTCTTTAACAATATCTAAGTTATTGAATAATTATTCAATGGTTTAGTTCTATTAATATAGAGAAGCAAGCAATATCTTATGCATGTTAAGAGTTCTTAACATATGAGGAATATTTTAAAACTCCAATATAGCTCAGTTAGAAACCAGACTTTGAAATTTAGTCAAGATATTTACCCAAGGAAAATCTATTCAAGTAAAGCTAGCTTATAAGCTCTAAAAATAATTATTTCTCTTCTCTGACTTAAATTCTTCATGTTAAAATGATGCAAAAGTGATAATTGATTTCAATGGGACCCACAGGAGTTTAAATATAGCATCAGGACTACCTTTATTAAAATTGGTATGGTAGCTGTCAGAACACCAAAGTGGCCATGTTTTGCTCAAGTTTTTGTGTGATATTTTACATAGCTTAATGAATTATTATCTGTCTCAGTAGACACAGTTTGCTGGCACTTGAACACTTGCCTAAGTCAATGAAATAAGCAAATAACATTTTGGAGGCAATCATTAAAAATCATCTCATTGCAAGATCACTATCAAGTTCCAGATCTAGCTTACTGTTATATACTATGCAAAAAGAAAAGAAAACATTACTACAGTCCAAGGTTCTCAAAATTTGTGAAATTTGTGGCTCTGCCAGTTATAAGTGGTCATCTGCCAGGTCACATATGGGCATGCCTGTTTTTCACATACCCCTAATCATATATGTGGCATTTAAAAAGATGCCCTTGATCTTTCCATTGTACCAGGTCTTGTTGTAGGAAAGTATCTGTCTATTTTATCATGTGCATTCCAATCTTTTTAGAGTTCCTCCTCTGTTTGTAATCATGCATATATCTTAGAAGTGTTATTGAACAGTGAGACTATGGACAGTTTGATGTGTGGTACTATTTGTTAACTCCATTTCCTTCTCCCTGCTCCATATCAAGTGTGTAGGATCTCCATGAGTACTTAAAAGCATCAGTTCAAGATGGGTCAAGCTGAGGTGGATTTTGTCAGCACTTCTTCAAACTGTCCTGTTATCTGCAAATGAGCATTCTGAAACAGGAATCTGAGATCCAGACTAGGCTTTATTGCACCCCAGGCTAACCTAATAGGGAGTAAATGTATTTTAGCCTCTAGTAATACATGTCAAAATAATTGGAATCTCATTTATCCCTATCTGTTTGAGGGAAGACTTTGAACAAGCAGAATGTGGAATACAAGGACATGTCCACTGGGACCTGGCCACAGAGTAGAAACAGACTAGATCTAGCTTTCTCTCCTCCTCTTGCCCAATTTTCTAGTCAACTCCTCTGAAACTTCTATGATAGTTCAGATGGCCTTTTTTTGGTCACCAAGTCTGGAGCAACATGAGAACAAGCAAGAGAAAAGTATGTAAGGCAATATTTCACCTCAGGCAAAGGGCTATATGAATAAGCCATTCTGTCCTGGAATCCAAACCCATCATTAAATGTTGTGAAGATACCTTGGAATAAACTCCTAGGCTGGGTTTTAAATAGGGGGGTTTTTTTTATAAAAAGGCCTCACCTTTGAGGAAAGGTTACAGGAGTTGCAGCAAGGCACAGCATTTGCATATTACACATCTCACAGATAAAACAACAGAAGTATCTACAAATTTTTGAGTACTAGTTTGCTAGATCTAAATGCAAGTTATAAAAGTAGAAGTGTTAATGGTCTCACCACATCTGTGGGCAATATCCATCTACATACCTTTCTTCAGAATGAAAAGATTCTTTTTGAGGTCATTGAAAAAGAAAATCTAGGAATCCTGAATATGTGGTTGTTATTCATTTAGGCAATGTAACTGGTCTGAGCACCCATGATCATATTGTGAAGCACTCCAGAGCAGGCAGGAGGTGAGTTACCCATTGCTAATGGCACATGCCTGTGAATTAGGCATTAAATTGGTAAAATTAAGAATCATGGTATGTAAATCAATGAATGATGCATGCAGTAGTCTTTGCTGCCTGTGGTTACCACTCCAACAATTATTTCTCATTTCAAGTGCCTCTGAAAGCTATAGAAGCTGAGAGTGGTCAGATTCCAATGAGCAAGAAAATAGGTATCATATAAGAGATTATCAAAGGCAAGCTTCATATCAGAAAATTCTTTAAGTCCTATTGGTCATCCAAGGACTTGAGGAGAATATTTTCCACTGGATAAAAATCAACTTGTCTCAGAGTTATCATGACCTAAGAAAACATAATGAGCACTGTGAGTAGGATGTTCTGTGCTGTCATGAAGAGACTGCAGACTGAAAAACAGCTATGTGGCAAAAGCAGAAATTATACAGAGGGGTTAAAGACATTTACAACAGTAAAAATACTGGTGGGCAGTGAGCAAGAAAAGGAAGGGAGGCAGTAAGGTATTATTAGTGACAACCAACAAGGGTGCTGCTAGACCAATGATGAAATGATATGCTAGAATCAAGCAGAGAAGCACTTGGAAGATATGGAAATCCCAGCTCTGCACCTTTGGAAAGGGTACTGCAGAAGGCAGAAGTGATCTAAAGCATACAAATCAGGAAATAACATTTTAAGGATTTTGGCTTATTCAGACCAGATCCGGTATGACTATTCAAGACAGCATTGGATAGAGCAAAAGGTCTCACAAGCCTATTAGCAATGTCTCCAGACATGCAGTTTTCTAACAATGTTACACATTCAAGAATAAAGCTTGTTTTCTGGGAAGAAAAGTTTATTAAATCAAGTTCTGACCTTTTGAAGCTTACAGAGGCACAGTTCTCCACTTAAACATACACACAAGTAACATCTCTCACGCATGCCTCTATCATCTTCAGTCCCAAATTATACAATGCCAAATTCTTAAACAGACAGCTGTCACCAAGTAGGACTGTTAAAAGTCAACACTAGAACTATTGTGTACACAGTAAGTGTACCTGTAAGTACATTTTGTATTGTCAAGTTATTGCACAAAATTTACCTGGGCACTCAATTTATTCACATTTTCCTATTTGATTCTCAAGTGAGCTGTAGCCATAAAGGTCAGATTATAGACCTCGAACACTTCAGCTAATGGAAATAACTTTTATGAGGAAATACATTGTTTGTTGTATTTTATAAGGTGCAACCCACAGAGGGAAAACACTATCTCTGTCACTGCATTATGCAATGACTTCTGAATGGGCCCAAGACTTTTGGTAGTGGCATTTCCAAGCCAGGCAGGCAAGCCTGTTTAGGACACCTACAGGTACCAAGCCTGGGATTCTGAGTTAAAAGCATCAAGTCATCACTTACGGCAGAATGAAAATTGGAAATTACTACTGAGGCACTTCAAGATCCATGCACTTCTGTGCAGCATCCAGCTACCTGAAAACTATTAAATGAGATACTTGCACAAATATTCTTTGAAGCAGTACAGAATTTTACCCACTTAATCTAAAGTGTTGTTCAGCAAACACGTTAGATTTGTCATAATAAGGGCTTCAGTTCCTTTTTCTCTTAGGGTGCATTCAGCCTTACAGAAATTAAGTCTCCAAACCAAATGGAAAGGCACCTTTTCTCATAAGTTTAAGATATAAACTTAAGGAAACATTTCAGTTCAGTTACCCAGGCGAGTAGACTTGAATGCTAAAGGATTTCTACTACCCTTCAAATTTTGTAAGAACCTCAGATGCAAGAAATTTGGAAGTTATATACGCTATGCTTGTGGTACCTTACACTAGAAATCTAGACCAAGAAACGAAATTTTTATGTGTGTTAGGTTTTTTTGATGCGTTGATGCTGTTGCATAGGTTTCTAATTTGAGTGTCAGCTCTTAAGCTGACACTAAAGTAATAAGAATGTCATCAGAGCAAAATACTTTATACCTTGAATTATTGCTTGCAAATTTGGTTAGAGCATAGATTTTATACAACTGAAAGTAATAAAACATTAGAGTAAGTTTCTTTGGAGTTCTTTGCAGTCACCAGTAGCATTTCTTAGTTTTAAATAATTTTAATATTTTATATAAAACATTATATATAATGCAATTTCTTGGTAGTCTATTAAAAAATAAACTTCACAAAGAAACCAGGCTCATCTAACCTAAATAAATAATTCCTACCTTCTTACTTGCATAAAATTATTTCAAAGATCAGTGTGTTTTGACCATCATCTGTCTTCTCCTATCTTAGAATCTGTATGACCACTAGTGATCATTTGCATCCCTTATTAAATGATAATAACAGCAATAAAAACTTTAGCTTTTCCAGGTGTAGTCATTTCACTTAATTCCAGCATCTAAGTTTTCTGTACAGCTAATGGAAAAGAAAGACTCATTCAGAAAGTGATCTAAAGAGTAGAATAATGGAGTCTTATACTGATCTTCTGGAGATGGCTCTCTGCCTCAGCATAGTATAGCACTTTAGATGACTTCATAGCATTGACATCCAAGTTGGAAGTCTACAGTAAATATTGTCAACATGTCTATTTGAACATGTCCACATGCACAAATTAAGATTGAAATTGCTCCTTACCTTCAATGAATGAGAATCAGCAGAAGGTTTGTGATGTTCTACAGATTTTCTTTATTTCTTTAAAGCAGTTCTTCTAGTTCAACACTTCAATTCAGAATCAGTTTCACACTGTGCTGTATGATATGCTAAACTGTTTCTTTATTTCCATATTGTTTTGCAGAAAAATTGACTCACTGCAAATATATCACATTTTATATGGGGTTGCATTCCCTGTGGTTTTCAATGTACTAAGTCACTCAAAGCATCTAATAACACCCTTGTCTAAATAAGTCACTTGAATCCAGCTGCTAAAACCAAAAGTAGAATTTAGTCCTAGCTCCCTAAATGATGGTTTCTTTACTTTCTTGACTCTAACATCATGTGACAAGCTGAATTACTACATCTAGTACTCATTTTGTAAGTCATCACGATATTTACACATTCCTTCCTTACACATGATTATTCTAAAATTGGTGTATTGAGTACTGCTTAAAAGTACTGTTGAGTACTCTCACTATAGAGCATGGTCTATGAGATTTACCTTCACTCAGGTCTAGCTGAAAAACAAGGAAAAAAATATTGAGCATGAAATACACTATTAAGGAAGCCAATTGTTCTGTACACACTACTGTCTCTGTACAGACTTGCACATCAATTAAATGCAAGAGTTCACAGGTGACTTTATAAAAAAGACCTTAAGAGACAAGTCTATTTGAATTCATTAAAACTGTTTCTTGAGCTTTTTTTTATATACTGGAGAAATAAAAATAAGCCATGGGAGAGCGGGGAAGATGAAAATGACAGATTATCAACACAACATAATCAGCCTCAGCAAGTGGCATAGAACATAGTTGCTCCCACTACAAAATTTATTTAAAGACCATATCCTCAAAAAGAAAAATCTTTCAAAAGATGAAGATGGACTATTTCTGATTAGTGCCTTGTTCATATTACTGTAATTTCTTCACCATAATCTTAGGAGAGTGTGTGAGAATATATCAATACATAATAGTGATTATTTATACCAGTAAATGCACAAGTAGCAAATATATTATAATCTATGACAAACCTAGACTAAAGAGGAGAAATTTAGTTTTGTTCAGGTACATCAAAAAAGAGTTTGCAACACCTGAAACTATTCTGAAAAACAATTTTCCCTGTGTTTCTTCATAATTTATTATCTTTTTTAGTATCAAATGCTACCTTACTCCTCAGCTAAACACACACATAATTCCATTCCAAATATATTCATGTTCTGTAGCTTTTTAGGAGCTTAACACCATCTGAAGGCCAAGACACCAAAAAACTAGAGGATGCAAAATTGGCCTGGAAAACTTTCTTGGCAATGGATGAAATTTGATAAAGATACTAAGGTCCAGCTACAGGCTCAGTGTACTGAGAAAACCCCAAAAGGAAGGAGGGTCCACAGTTCATCCAGAGATTGCAAATGTGCTGAAATGCATACCCTTGCTGCCGTAATGTATCATGGGAGCAGGCATTGTGATTTCATTATCTCTACAACTCAAGAAAAATAAAGTATATGATCAAAACTGGTTTGAATAGTGCTTAGAATGAGAATCCACTTTGGCTTTATATTCTGACCCAGCACTGCAAACCCCCTATTCCAGCTTTCTTAAAATGCAACATTGCATGCAGAAAGAGCCATGTTCTCAGTGAGTCAACCTCCAGCCTCCACAGAACCAGCAGTTGTAGAGATCAAAAAAGAAATCTGTTGAGTTAACTGGAAATAATTGTGTTATTAGATGAGTACTAGCCATGTAAGCTGCCCAAAAAGGAAGTAGTTTTGTGCACAGTTTGTAGATGACTGAGTTGGGATTCACTGGGGCTTTATCTCAGGTGCTATACAAGAGGTCAGATTAGATGATCTATTGAACCTTCTGGACTTAAATGCTATGAAACAATGAGAGTTTTTATTATATCCAGCCTTGTATGCCTCTCTCTTAATTGCAATGCTATAAATTATTAAATATAATAAAAAAATTCTAGCCATTTCATTGCTACATTTTTTAAAGAAAACAAATCAACTCTGTTTTAATATTATTGAATAAACTGCCTCTTTAAGGTAAAATTAGTATAGAAAGAATTGATCAAATTTGTTATGATTTAAAGTATGGTTGAAAAAGATTTTATTTGAATGTTTTAAAATTAGTTTTATATGACTTAAACTCACTTTTGCTTTCAAAGGTAAAAATTTACATTTATTCACTCAAAAATTACATGTTGACATTTTGTTAATATCTAGTCAATATTTTAACTGAAGATGTACTATAGCCAGCCTACATTCTGAATGAAGCTTTTCAGTTTACCAAGGTTTCTTAAATGCACTAAATAATTATAATATTTTACAACTTTTTGAACATTCTTCTTTTGCAATAATAGAAAACATCCTAACAGGAGTGATGAAATAAGCCTATAATATTGCTTCACCTGATTACTCCTGACTACTATCTATTTCAATGGTATACAGCCAGTTACACAGTAAAAATAATTTATACTGAAAATTTATATGTCTAGATTTATATCTGGAAATCAACTTGAGAGTAGATAACTGTATTTTTATTTTGCTTTTTAGTGGGAGGAATTTAAAGTGAGACCTTCAGGAACATATTTCAATGTACTTGGGTGTGAATTCAGTTTATCATTGCCAATGATGACTTGCATGTGTTTTTAAAGAAAATAATTTGGAGAGTTGTACTGGTATATTCATATAGCTTAACCTCAGAAAGAAACATTAAAATTATCTAGTCTGATATGAGATATATGTTGATCTTTCTGGTTTTGCCCAAACTGTATTTGTGATCAACAACCAAGGTTAAACTACAACCTCAGTTTTGCTACAGTAATATTTTCAAATAAACTTCACATATTTTTAATTCTTGGTTGTTTTACTTCAGTATACAGATATTTGCTGCTTCTTATACATTTACTCCAGAATATAGAGTATAAACACACTTTCAAGTCTTTTTAAAGTATAATGACATCCTATCCCTGTTCTTTTTTTTTTTCAGAAATAAAGTAAATTTAATGCTTTATTTATTCCTTCAAAACATTTTCTCCTACTCGAACAACATATTAAGATTCTTTCCTCTACCCTAATAATTTTAAATTGCAGACATTTTCGTGAGATAACGTATTTTATATCTCTCTTATCATGATTGTATACATAAGGAAATATCTTGCCTACTCCCTGCTGCCCTACTTTTACATTCCAGGGATCACATGAGGCCACGTTTGATGATCATGAGAGTGATGCACATTCCTGTTGAACTGCAGTTCATGGAATTCACTCTCTGTGATGATGAAGATCAGTAAAAGCAAAATGGGTCATAACTCTTCAGCTGGCAAGGAAAGAAATGGGGGAAAACAATGGAAGTTACTGGTAAGTTTCTAGATTTTTTATAAGATTTTTGCTGTCTTGTTTTACCCATTGAGTAAATGGGCAGTGAGTGAATTTTGCCCCATATCATTCAATCTTAATGATCAATTGTCTCCAGTTTAGTTTCTCCTCTTCTGCTCTAATTATCTGTTGCAGCCCATGTACACATATGAATAACACAAAATCAACAGAGACAACAATTATTGCCCATGCTTTAGTAATCAAAGTCCAATACTAATCTCTGTCATCTGTAAAAGGAAAATGGAAAAATTCAGAGCCTTTCATTATTTTATCCTTGTAAAATGTTGGGTTTTTTTCCAGGTAAACATGGTTCAGCATAACATTAGCTTTTCAGAAACTGATTATGAAGATATAATGCAACTCAATTTGAAAAAAAAAAATCTACTTTTACAGTATTGGTAAAATATGTCCCTAAACACTCATTTTTTGTCTTCAATGTTATATTGTCTCTATGTGCTTTAATTTTCTAGTGAACAGAAGCAGGTACTTTGATGTCTCCAATTACTGAACCATTAAATAAAGAAAATAGTTCATACCTCCTACTAGACTGAACTTGAATTAAGGCTGAGTTGTACATATAATTTCACTGAAGGACATTTTTTCATATTTCAGTACAAGTTTTCCTCCCTTTTAGTATAATAATGAATGACAGTTGCTATTAATATAGCAAGGGTATATTGGGGAAAAGTTTTACCAAGTTAAGTTATTCTGTCACCAGAGGAAACTGTGTAAGAGTAAAGAGATCATCACAAAACAGGACTGAAGAGTGAACTTCTTGTTGTGTTCCTGATTGCTTGCGGCTGTGTAATGTTATACAGGAGTGTAGTTATGTTGAACACTCATTTCCTGAAATCTTGTGAGTAAATAATAAACATTTTGGTATTAGAAAGTTGCTTGAAAGATTCCTATGAACAGATGTAATTCATTACAGAAATACAAATACACCTGCTTTCGATTTGATGGAATAAACCATGCTCATTACAATGTCTTTCTATCCCACATACATTCATTAGAACACAAGAAGTGGCAGAAGAATTTAAAGGAGGGACAACGCTATGAAGTACTGATCACAAAGCGAAATTTCTCAAATGTACTTTTTTATTTAGACTGGAACAGTGAATGGCATCTTTCTTCTAGCTGGTTTTGGCTGGGATAGAATTCATGATAGTCATGGCAGCTAGTATGGGGCTTTATTTTGGACAGTGCATCAGCAGTGTTGATAATTCAGGGATGGTTTCACTACAGCTGAGCAGCGCTTACACAGCATCAAAGCCTTTTGTGCTTCTCACCCCACCCCACCAGCACACAGGTACGCAAGGAGTTGGGAGAGGACACAGCCAAGGGATATCCCACACCCTATGGTGCCATGGTCAGCATAGAAAGCTGGGGGAAGGAGGAGGAAAGAAGGGACATTGAGAGAGATGGTGTGTGACTTACCAAGTTACTGCTGGGCATGTTGGAGCCCTGTCTTCCTAGAGATGGTTATACACCTACCTCCCCATGGGAAGCAGGCAATGAATTCCTCAGGGTTTTTTGCTTGTGTTGGGGACTTTTGCTTTACCTATTAAAGTGTCTTTATGTCAACCCATGTGTTATATCACCTACTCCTCTGGGTGAGGGAGTGAAGAAGTGGCTATGTTGTGCATAGTTGCTGGCTGGAGTTAAGCCATTATGGTCCTGCTTGTTGATCATGCCCACATTCTCAAGTAGAACTGTGAACTTGAATAAGAACTTCTTTCAACAGAGGGCAGATAAACACTTCGCAACTTTAAGAAATGGTCTAGTGGCAGAAATGAACAGTGCCCCCTTTTGATTAGTCAAAACTCCCTTTATAAGCAAACAGTTCAAATTTTTTCTCTGATAAAATGAAAACTTTCACAGCTAGGCACTTAATACACAGGGCTATGTTTTTTTGTTTTTTATGCATAATAGGTAGAAAGGCACTGATTCTGCTGACTTTTCATCTTCATTTTCACAAAATGGTGATCCAAACCTTGCCTGAAATCTATTAGGATTAATGTGGGTAAAGAGTAAGAACAGAGCCACATGAAGTCTATGAAATTTGAATCCCAAGGGAGGCCGCCTCTTTTCATTCAAGCAGGAAAATAATAATTAACAGCATCTGACGCATAACACAAGATTTGTTCATTAATTAAGTGAAAGTTGTTTTTTTCTACTTCGCTATACTAGAAAACACAGTACATGGCAATATACAACAGAATGTACACTAATACTGGCATGAAGTTGGAGGCTCACACTGTTGGTACAAATTCTGGCATGTTTTACAGGCCTGATCTGTACACAAAAGGCATGTATAACGAGTAACATTTACATGATATAAAGGGTGCGAAAATTCTGAACATGCTGATAATTAGAAACAGTGTTTGAGGTTTCTAGTAGTTGATTGTCTGATGTGAGCACTGAAAGACACAATGATATGTAGCCACAGGTCTAGTTCACTGAACACAAAATCAGACAAATAACAGAAATATTTTCTCAGAAAGTTTTTTTTTTTAATTTCCTTCATTGGATTTTGGAAAAGAGCTTTAAAGAGGACTATCATCCTCTGAGCACTCGAACATTGCTTATGTAAGGCAACAATCCTCCCATTTTGTGGTCAGCATGCCTCACCATCAGTAAGGTACTAGGCACAGATATATAAACAGATATAAATGTTTTGGTGTACACAGGAGTAATCATGAGGCATTTGATAAAAACAAAAAAAAAAAAAACCAGCCAAACAAGAAAATACAAACAACAAAAAGAAGAATTGCTCTCTGTGCCATGTGTACAAGTCAGTACATACTCAGCTGCATGTATGTGATCTCTGAGGTTTGCCTTTTAGGACTGTACTCTAGTCTATCCTTTGTCGTAACTCAAGAGAAAATGCCAATGTCTCTGTATAGTTTGTATGATCTGGAGGAAAAAAGCTAAGCTAATTATACCTACTTGCATGAACATAAGGTGTTCAGAAATGGACAAGTCTTATGTTTTTAGTGCTGAAGTAAGAAATTGCAAAGGCTAGCCACAGGTCTTTGATATGTCCAAGGCAATGGCACAATACATTAAAGTTAGGTAGTTTGTCCTCATTGTTACTGGATTTGATAATCCTCGGTCATAACAGGGCAATACTCCCAAGTGGAAAATCTTCATAGAGATTTGTTTTCCTTTACGTTGTATAATGACCTGACACAAATGAAACAGCAACATTTACTTTAGGATTATAGGGCAGTGTGAACTTTATATTTTATAAAGCAAATGAAATTTGTCATTGGACTTTAGTTGCTTACAAATTTTACAAACCCTTAAATGTAATACAAAAAATAAATGAAGGCAGAGAACCATCTTCTATGTCCCACTGTTAAGTGTAGAAATATCTTATTCTGTCAATGTGATTTCATAGCAGGATGAAAAATGTCAAAAGTGGGGATGACAAATCAGTCTAGTGAGGAAAAATGACTCTCAGACAAGAGATGTCATTTGTCATGATTGCCATTTGACTGCACTTTCTCCTGTCTTCTCTTTCAGATGAATGTTACTTTGCCATTAATTTAAAATTATCTTAAATCAAAGACGGGTTGAACATGAAAAGCAAAGGTACTCGTCTTTTGAAGTTTTGCAATATGCAGAAACCTGTTCAAATGTAAACTTACTGAAAACTGACATATACGTTTTAAAAAAGGTTATCATCATGAATTGTTAACTTAGAAAACATTATACTTCTGTAGTTCAAAAGTCCATTTTTCCTAAATACAGGCAACAGCATGGCTTTTGTTCGAAACTGACACAGCTGAGCACAGCACTCTGAGCCACTGCATAATACGGGTGGTAATTAAGCCACAGCTTCAAGGTTGCATGGGCACAAGACAATTCAGCCTAATGAAGTATCGATTGGCTGCAGTCGAGGTAAAACAAGTTGACATTCATTTAGAGGTAGCAATGCGAATATACCACAAAGCCACCAAAGAAGCAAGGGGAAAAAAAACAATGAAACTGAATTTTAATCTTGCAAACACAATTAAGATTCTTATTTACAGCATGTTGCTATCACTTAAACTAAAGCTAATTGCATACTTACTGCCCTGACATCAGATTCTTAAATCAGCAGAAATTATATTCATAGGCTGTTGGCAAAAAGCACATGAAGTTCAGTGTTTCAATTAGAAACTGTCCTAACACTTCAAAAACCCAACTGCAAAAAAATTACTTAGATTCCACTTAAGTTTCCACTTTATTCACACAGCTGAGTTTCTTTTAAAAGCTGTGATAAACTCCTCTGTAGCACAGGTTACTTAATTATTAAGGACAATAGTTTTACCTCTTAATTGAATAACTGCAAGTAGATTATTTCTATTGTAATATTATGCAAATATTCAAGATAATTTTCATTATTAATTTTATTTATTTTTCTGTCTTACTTTATTTTAAAAATTATAGCCTTGACCATATTTCTCTCATGCACATATATATATATATTATTACGTTATGCATAAAATGCATATAGCAGTGCATAAATGTACATCTTTAAACTTACTTTTGTAATAATTTTGTTCCAAACCACTAAAGTTAATTTTCTAAGAAGTGAGGTGTTCTTAAAAGCCACAGGATGAGTACAAAAATTTTGACATTTGTATCAGAAAAATCTCCAGTAAAACAAGAAATTAGTTTTTACTCCTACTACAAAATCTTCAGGAGATTTGGAATGTGGATACAAATATCAAAGTGTTAAATTTTTTTCTGTATAATAGTGTATTAAACTTAAAATTCCTGAAGTTTTACTTTTGTATTTTGAGATTGAAATTAATAAGTAATTTAACAAATCCAATAAAATATGTTTAAGATAACACTATTAATTAAGTAGAGAACTCAAAAAGTAAAAAACCTTGAAGCCTTTCCAAATTGTATTAGTGGTTACAAAGGTTTGTCTGGGTTTTCTTTGAATTTGGCTTGTTGACTTCTAGTTTAAATATTTCATCAGCATCCTTTTTCATGAATTGTTAGCATAAAACAAAATTTGGCCAAAGCCTGTAACTGCACACTATCATTTATGACTAAATCCTTACATTTTGCAAACAAATACTCAGAAATTGCAACAAACGTATTACATTACATCATTCTAACAAAATTCTCCTATTATAAAGCAGAAATATTAATCTATTATGAATTTTTTGCCTTCCAAAAGTGCAAACAACTTGCAGCTTGCACCAATCACTTTCATTTTCTCATGAAAAATGACTGAAAAAGTGCTAATGTGTCTAATTGCATTATAGACCCCTCCGGCAGACAGACATTTCTTTAAAAAGTAACTCATTAAATCACTGATTGCCAGATGTTGGGATTCACATCAATTGCCCTACTTATGTACTGAATTAAGGCAGTCTAAGCACTGAAATAAACAAAAACTATTTTAGTAATTAAAGTATTACTCTAAAATTCAGAAAATTGAGATCTGACTACATTTAGTGTAAGTGAATGTTTACAGGCAAAATATTTTCATCATCACACTTGTAAACTGATTCTCTATGTCTATTAAGAGATTTTTAGAATTTAAAATAACAAACAGAAAATGGAAGGCTATTTAAGAAATTAATTTCCCCCAGAATACCAGTGTTAAATACTTACAAAACATTTGTATTATTGGCTGGACTGTGTAATCATGGTCTACCTTATCAACCATCATCACCTTATGTGGAAATCACATAAAAGAAACTTCATAGGTCATTGTTGTAGATATACTACAGGACATTCCAAACTAAAAAGGTGAAAATTTTAGTTTCTCTTGGTGGAAATGTCTGTGGTCTCTTGAAGCCAGGTCAGCACACTGCATAACATGAGAAGAAATACTACTCCAGAGCTGATATACTACTTGCCTATAAAATTTCCCCCTTCTGCCGGGTTCAAGTCTCTAACCACATCCCCCATTATCTGTGAGGTCTATGGTCTAGATGGAAGTGGCAGATAGAATTTCTAGCCACTAGTACTTTTGTTAAAAGTAAATATTTATCTTGGCAAGGACTCTTCTGGGCTCACATCTCAATTGTGAAGTAATAATGAGAAGAATTCAACCCAATATCAGTGCAATGGGGATTCCTGAGGCAGACGTGTTCAGTCCAGCAGACTTCAATCCCTTTTCCCAAATGACTGCAAAAAGAATCTCTGTCCACTGGAGATAAGCATTTTGGAATTAATGGCCATTTACAAATGCTTTCCTTTTGGCAGACAACCTCTCAGGCCACTAGTGAAGAAGCTGTGCCCCAGTAAATGGATTAGGGAAAAGCACAGATTACTTTTGAGGGAACTGATCAGCCTAGTTGCTATATGTGGTCTGGATAGACTGTACATTCTACCTCAAGAAATGAGGCATATTCAGGTAGTATCCGAAGGCCTACAACTGTTCTTCTGAAGAATTTATTTCTTCTTCAGAAGACAAGTTCTCTCTCCACATTGAAAACTTAAATTCTTTCATGCACTTTCAAAACATGCTGTGAATAGTGTATGCAATTGTATTACTATTAAACAGAATTTATTTTAAGCATTCAAGTCAATGCTAGAATCTTCATTTTGGTCATCAGTTCACATTTGCATGCCTTCAAAGTTATTAAAAATTAACTCAAAATAATAACAAAAAATGGTATTGTCATTGTGTATTTCAACAGTAAAAAAAACCAAAAAGACTGAAGACGTTTTCAAAGTGAAAACAAAAGTTTATTACAATAGTTCAGCTGTTTGTTTTTGCTTCATATTACAACTTTTCATGTCAAAATTGTAATAATATTTATTTACTATTTAAATATATTTATTTTCAAAGACAAGGGAAATCAGTTAATTTTGAAGACAATTTAAGCTTTCCAGAGTGGGAAAAAAACTTCTCAGATTATGCTTGCACTGGTGCTATCTTTTGTTGCAATGTTTCTTATTCACAAAAGGAAGTGAAGATGAAAAGATGTAGCAGCAAATGTTTCAGATAATTTTCTGAATTTTATATAATTAGGAAAATTTCACAGGAAATTTATAATTTCTCTCCACATAAGTGTCTACTCACAAAATCTTAATGCTTTTTTCTAACTTCTGATTTGAAGCCCAGGATATGACAATTTGACATAAAACTATCACAATCTCACTAATAAAATAAAGTTATTTAAAAAACCTCGAAGTCATTTAGGAAAAGTTATTTTATTATTTAGCTCTGTATATATACAGAATTTGTGGTCAATTAGGTTTGCCTCTTCTGAAAATGGAATATAAACACTCAAAAATTGTTAATTGTAATTATAACATTGTTATATATTTTTAAATTATTTTTTCTATATCAATACTACTCAGTGATAAAACCACCGCCTAAAATATTTTAATACATATAATACTTTAAAAAAAAATGTTTGTACGTTTCATCAGGAACTGTCATGATAGGACAAGGATTTAAGGGTACAAACTGAAAGAGGGCAAATTCGGGTTAGATATCAGATAGAAATTCTCCAGTCTGCAGGTGGTGAGGTGCAGGAACAGGTTCCCAGGGAGGCTGTGAATGCCTCAGTGTTCAAGGAAAGGTTGGAAAACGCCTTGAGCAACCTGGCCCAGTGGAAGGTATCCTTGTCCATGGCAGGAGGTTGGGACTGGAAAGTCTTTAAGGTCCCTTCCACCATTTAACATTTTATGATTCCATCATTCTATGATAAGATTATTCTATTTTAGCTCATCTTTGAAAGGTTCTAAGCCTATTATGTACACTTTTATCTTTTAAGTGCCTTAGAGAGGTAAAGTGAACAGGCAGGTTAGGAATGGAGCCAGGAGTAAACTTTCAACCTGCACGGTTCCAAGCATATGGTGTATGCATTTGACCACACTTTAAATACTTTTACACTCATATTTTCTAGTCACTAGCAAGAGAAAAGAAAGACAGACAAGAGAAATAAACATTAAAAAATGCAGGTTGTGAAAGACAGGGAGTTTTATCTATGCCTTATTCAAGTTCCATAAGCTAAACTCTAGTGAAGACATTCAGTTTCGTCAATAAAAAAGAAAAACTCCAAATTGCAAGGTGTCAGTCTGTCTGGTACTATAGTTATAATCCAAGGATAGTGCCTTTTACTTATTTTTAAATATTTGTTGTAGCCTGCATTGCAAAAATCAGAAGGATATCTGCAAGAAAGTGCTTAAAGTAAAGGTTACAAGTGATATAGTGTCTCAAAGATCTAATAATAAGATAAATGTATTTTACCAGGAGGTCATCAATTCAGATTCCACAAAAAATCAGCAATGCTTTGACTTTTAAAAAATGTCATTCCAGTTCGTATTAGAGTAATGACTAATTTAGGAGGATGAAAGTCACTGTTTAAATCAGTCTGTCACTATACTTAACAACTCTGAACCTAAAGTTTTAGAGAATCAAACAAGCCCACACCAAACTTTTTACTCCAAGGGATACCTTTTTTTTTTTTTTTTACACCAAAGCAGATAAACAAGATACATGTTGTAAGACATATGCATGTATTTAAAACTAAAAATTAATTGTCTTCTAAATAGAAAAATTATTTTATAAACATTGCATTTGTTTATATTCCTACACTACTCAAGAACTAAGGCAGAAGTACATGCCCCAGAAGACAATGGAAGTGTGAATAACTTTCTTATCACAGATTCCAAGTCTCTGCTCTGGCACTAAATATGCTGTTTTCATTTGCATGAATTCAAAAAGTTTGAACTGAAAACTGATTCGTTTTCTGATCTCTTCACTTAACAGAATTTTCCAGATCTCCATTCCTCACATGAATAGAGAATGTGTTCTAATTTTTAACAAAAATTTAATTATGATAAAATGTATATGTATTAATAACCATTTGCTCTCTATGCACAAAACTGTACTTTAAATTTTTCATTCCATGGGCCCAGCTTCATTCATACAAAGTTAGCATTGCCGCAATCTCATCACAATGTCAAGTGAAGACTATGGAGATTACATTATGATGTCAAAATGCAATTGCAAGGAATTTTTATTACTATCTATGGTCACCACATTTACAATATCAAATCATGATGAAAAGTGTTTCAATGTTTCTCTGGAGATGAAATTATAATGTCAAGCTGATGACACAATGAGGTCAGTACAAATCTTCATAGAGCCAATTGCAATGTTCATTTCAATGGGAAATATATGGAGACTGTCATATAAAGACTATAGAAAAAGAAAATGGACAGAAACTACTGGAACTTGAGCAAGCATTAAAAACTATGAAGTTGGAAATGGCTTTCAAAAATATCCTCTCAAAAATTTTCCCTACTCTTTCTCCATTACAAGTTTTCTTCTTTTTTTTTCTCCTCCCTGGTGTCATCACTGAGCCAGGCTTTTCTGGATTCTGTTTCCATGATTCCAAGATATTTTGGTTGTTCCTAACTTTTTTCCAGTCCTTGTTTTGCATATCTCCCATGGAGTTTGCCCCTCTTCAGCCCCTAAGCTGTATTACAATTTCTCATCTGCTATTATTGAAATACCAATGTAGTTGAGATTTTTCCTAAGAATTTTGATCCCTTTCCTGACCACATTAAGGCCAGTAACTGCAAACTGCTTCTCACACAGGGTTTGAAGTCTGCTTCTCACTACTGATGCCAAATTTTGTTACTTTTTGCAGTCTTGATGGTTTTCTTTTCTGTCTCTACCACAAAAAAAATTACTGCCTGTTCCACTCATCTCCTGAATTACTGTCTGATTTTGTATCATCTTTTCCAAATTTTCAAGTTCAAATTTTTTGTACTTTTTCTTACCACATGAATTTATCTCAAATAGCTTCATTAAATCTAATTATTTCCTTCATCTGTCTTTTCACAATTCACATGTTACAAACAGCATTCATGCCTCCTGTGTATGCAGACCAAGGTTCGGTGTAAATTTCTTTTATAAACTCTCTCTGATAATTACCCAGGGGCAAAGTAATATTTAACAGGAAATGTGATATTTGCATGGCAGCAGACAGTGTTATATGTCTGAAATACACTGAAATACGCTTTTGTTTGGATAAACTTCAGTTTGTAAGTAAAGATCTGAATCCTCTTTCTATATTTGTACAGATTGATGCTAAGCAAATAATAACTACCATATTAAAAACTATTTCAAATACAAAAAGAATATAAAATCTTACATTCAAAACTTTTGCATGCCTTTATCTTAGTCAATTTCTATCTCTAAATCCTTGGGAGGTTTTTCCTTTATTTGAATTATCATGTTAATAGTTATGTTCCATTAATAGAATAGAAACTATATTACATGAAGGTAAAAACAAGTGTCCTATCATCATTTATATTGTGTTTTGAAAATGCATTTGCCAGGAACAAACCATGATATTCTGAAAAATTTAAGGACCGTAAAATCCACTGATATCTAATCTGATTGATGACACCAAAACCAATACAGAGGTAGACCAGTACAGACTATACTCTGGAGATATCTTTAGGGCATATTCATTCTTTTTACACATTTTAATCCTTCTCTTATTTGAGTGTCCTCTTCTAAATTAAAAGGTATTTAAAATCATAATATTGTTACAGTTTTCTAAATCAAGAGTGAACAAAGACTTAACATTTTTCCACTTGTTTAAAGATGGTATTCATCAGGACAGCATGAATAACAATATTATCTGCACTGAAGCAGATTATTCTCACTTCTTCTTAAATAATAAATTATATTGATGTGATTTATCCAGAACAAGTACCATAAATATTTTAACCTAATGCTAATACCAATCAACTGGAATGTTTAATGCAAATGCAAAAGAATATATTTATCATAATTTCCTTATTTTAGAATTTATCTCCTTCATTTTTCTAGCACCAGAATTTGCATGACCTTTTTCTCATAAAGACAATGATAGAATAGCATTGTAGGTTCTTTTTCTACCAAGCCCACAGTGTACTCATTGGCTTTAAGTCAATAAAATTTTCCCTTCTTTGATGTTTAATCTCCTTTTCCCTGGTTTAAAAAATGGAATAATTTTACTGAGCTAATGTAAGTTTTAAATTTCTCTGTTACCATTCCAGATTAGATATATTAAATTTGTAAGTTGTATGTTTTAAAAGCACTTTGAATCTAAAAAAGATATTGAAAACAAAAGCAAAGTAGGGAAAAAAAAGCCATACTTGATTGTTAATACAGCAATAGATATAATCCCTCCTGTACACTTTTAGGAAAAAATGAAAAAGGAGAAAAAAGGGAAAAGCAGAAGCCCCAGTATTATTAAAAAGGAAGTGAAGCACATGTAGTTTCAGTAATAGACAGCTGACATGCACAAGTTTTTTTCACAAACTTGATGCATAAGTAAATATAGACAAGGACAAGAAGTATTGAGCATAAATAAAGAAGGCCTATAAGTCGAAAGTGATTTTCATCTTATTTAAAAAGGAAGATAGGTTTTATAGGTATTAGTATTACTTATTGTTTTTGGAAAGAGTTACCAAATACCCTAGATATATGTCCAAATATTTTAGATACATATAGATACGGAAATTCATATATTGTACAGAAAAGCGAGGAGTAAAAAATAGCTAAACCAGACTTCAAACTCTAGCCTTCCACGACTTCACAGACTGTGAATATTCCAACCTCCTTTTCTCATGTACTTCACACTGAGAAGTAGAGAGTGATGGAGGACACATGGAATTTTGCATCCGCTGCTTTAATACAATGATATTTTGCTTTTATCCATTCATCAGTGTAGCAAATAACCACTTCTCTCTTCATCAAAGCAGCATGGAAATTGGTGTGAGGTCTGGTAGAGTCATCTTTGCACAGGAGTTCTGATCTATGACAAAAAGAGTGAGGCACATATATGATAATATCATAATTGTGAAAAGGGAGAATTTCTGTTTAAAGCATCTCATAAAAGAAAAAATATACTCTACATTGTTTATTAGGCTCAAATGTAAAACTTAAAGTCATTGTATTAACACTTGTTCTAATGTTGCTCAAGATTATTACTAAGTCCAGATTCTTGTATACGTGATTAACATAACAGGGATGTTTGAGGCAATGGCAAAAGTGCAAACCAGGAAAACTATTGTCCATTGTAGACATTAAAAATAAGGGTTATATGCACTGATTTGCTTATATGACCTTAAATGGGCTACCTTTGGCAAACAGTCTGGTTATCAGTATTTGTTAACACAAAGATATTGTGCTCCCTGGGGAGTCTGTTCCAGCTCAAGCACCCTTTGGGTGAAGAACCTTTTCCTAATCACCAACCTAAACCTCCCCTGACACAGCTTCAGGCCATTGGGTGCTGTCACTGGTCACCAGAGAGAAGAAATCAGTGCCTGTACCTCCTCTTCCCCCAACAAGGAAGTTGTAGACTGCGCTGAGGCCTCCCTCAGTTTCCTCTTCTCCAGGCTGAATGGACCAAGTGACCTCAGCTGCTCCTCCTATGGTTTCCCCTGAAGGCCTTTCACCATTTTAGTTGCCCTCCTTTGGACATTCTCTAGCTTTGCATCCTTATTACATTGTGATGCCCAGCATTGCACACAGTATTCCAAGTGAGGCTGCCCCAGTGCAGAGCAGAGCAGGACAATCCCCTCCCTTGCCCAGCTGGCCATGCTGTGCCTGATGGCCCCCAGGGCACGTGTGGCTCCCCTGGCTGCCAGGGCACTGCTGGCTCAGATTCAACTTGCCACTGACCAGGACCACCAGGTCAGCTCTGAATGATGTCGGGAGAAAAGGACTCAACCTGAAAGGAAGTATAAACTAAGCTTCAAAATTTGTGACAATGGAGCCAGGTAGTGGAGGTGAGAGCAGAAGGCCAAAGCCTGCCAGAAATGATCCTGCACCCTCTACCACAGGTGCTTCCAGCAAACATGTGGAGCTCGCTCACAGCCACTGTAGGTACACCCTGGGGACATTTACCCTGAGTGAATGAGGATATCTTCCTGGGGGCTGTCCTCTCTGTAGTGAGGAATGGCAGCACCAAGCTCAAGCACCGCATGGGGCTCTTGCACAATCAGGCTTTGGCAGGTGGGGTCCCCCAAACCCCCAAATGGGTGCATATTTCTGCGTGTGTGTGCATGTGTGCATGTGTTCATCCACAATTAGAAATTCTTGGGATTAGTTATAGAAGGGTGTTTCAAAATATCCATGTCTTTCAATTTACTAACTTTTTCTAAGTGACAGGGATTATCCGTTATTTTACTAGTATTGACTTCCAATACATAGTTCATTGATGCCTAGTTAATTATATGTGATTAATAAATTAATAAATCACTTCAATTTTGATTTGATTTAAACTACAAATTTTTCCCTGCAGCATCAAGTCTCCATTCATCTGAAAAAAACCCCATAAATGAATCAACTGCAGGGTTTTCTGTGATTTCTAGACTTTTAAACACTCCTATGACAAAAATAGGGGGAAAAGAAAATTAAAATAAAGAAGATACTGATATTTTTCCTATTATTTTTCCCTGATTATGAGGTTTTCTGGTTAATTCAGAAAAAGAAGACACACAAAATACAGCAGCACTGAATGTTTACAATCTCTCTAAGGTTAGCAATGTTTGGTGAATCCATATGAAGTACCAACTAACTTTGTAATTCTCTTATACATTTGTATTAATGCATACTGAAAAGGCTTTGCTTATCGAAGCAGCAACAACATCCCTACAAGCAATAGCTAATAATGCACCTTGGGCCATATACCGATGCTAAGAATATAGTATTCATTTTTAGACACTTTCAGGAAAGTAGAAATTTTAGGCAAACCAATACTGTTTTCTGTAACAAGATACTTTGTACTAAAGTGTGCAGAAATTATCAAATCACCCCCATCTAGAAAATTCTTAGCAACAAAAATGTAAATACCATTAGTGTTTATCTATGAAATACTGTTTCAATGAAACCTATTCACATTTACTTTTATTTAGAGGCGGCTGTGGTCCACAGATCTCTTGTTTCCAAACATTACTGAAGACCTCACAACAGCAGTCTTTTATCTTTCAATGAAGAAAAAATTGAAAAAAAAGAAAAGGGAACTAGAGATGAATATTTACAAAACACAGAAGGAAAATTCAAATGAAAATTTCCATCCACAAACATAAGCTTATCCTGGCTTTCACCAATAGTTGATAAAAATTGTTCGTGTTACTTTGGAAGACCCATTCTTTGTGTCCATTCACAGTAAATATACTAATACTTTTCCCTAAAGACTTAGATTTCCCCATAGTTTGACAGGGTGTCTGTCAGAACACATGTAGATACAATGGTCAATGTTATAAAATTCTTAACAAGGGTAGATAGGCAGAAATTCAAAATACAATGTAGGTCAGATCTTTCCACTCATTGCAGCTATGATTTGAAGAAGGGAATTAAATTCCCATATCTCACTGACTTTCACTGGGATTTGGGAACCAGAAACTTCTTTAAAAACCCTAGCTTTTATTGAAAATTCTCACAGTCACTTTGAGAACCATCCTCTTGTGTGTCAGGTGCACTTTAACTGGATTTGAAGGCAGTTACTCCTCCCCTCACTGGACTCACAGATACTCCTTTGTAAGCTGTAATGTGGGCTCTTCAATACATTTAGTTCTATGAATAATTAATGTGTCTCCTGCTCTCACCACTTGATTTCCAGTTATTTGCGTTTCATGCAGTATGCTGAGCCCGTTTCATAGCTCCTAGACTAAAACGCGGGTTTCCAATCACATAAAGTGTAATGGGATATGAAAAATAAGAGTTTAAATAATAATAAAAAAAGAGCTTAAACATGTCTCACATTTCTTAAAAATACTAAAACTAAAATCTCCAAGAAAGAAAACATAAATGTTGCTTATGGGAGAAGAAATAGAAGATTCTATGGAAAAATTCACTGAGCATCAGGGAGGATTTTTTTTTTTATTTTATTTTGCTTGAGCTGAGGACTCCCTCAACTGTGCTTTGGCTTTGGTTTTTTTTTTTTTTTTTTCAGTTCAGTTAAAAAAATGAAAAAACATTTGAAATATCATCTTTTGGTTGGTTTTCATTCATTTGCTAAACATAACTTGGAGAGAGTTTACAAAAGCAAGCTTGTCATTCAAGCTAGTCACCACACTTCATGGATGACTGAATAAAAATGAGTTTTTCAAGAGGTAACCAAAAGTACTGCCTCAGTGAATCTGTATGTACTTACATACTGGACATAGAAGAAAAAAATCAGTTATATGTCCTTCTAAGACAAAGTAGATCAATCTCATTGCTTCTATAAGATATAAAATGAATTTGAACAGACTGGATAATTTCCAGAAGCAGTTATATCAAAGCAGATATAATAAAAAAAGAGTAGCTGCAAGAAATCAGGCTAGATTGAAAATGCAATGCAAATACCCCTGGGCCATTCTGGAAGCAAGGAGGAGAGCCCAGGAACTTTTTATTATTGAGCTATTGAATTAAAATAGCGGTTAAAACTCTTAACAAATGTCAAAATATAAGTTTTCATTTACTGATTTTAGGAATATGTCTTCACCTTTATGGAAGCAGCCACTTATGAAAAATTCTTTTCTGTGAGTGATGTGATGAAAAGTTGTAGTTTGATTTCTTCATTACAGTTTAACTGATAAACTCCAAGTAATTTAAAATAATTTGTACGAAGAAGAGGAGAAAAATCTACTTCTGTTACTAAAACAATGTAAATCTGGAGTAGTTTCTGTGGTTTCACTGAGTTTTAATTCATGTCTTAATTTTTTGTTTTATTTTTCTGCACCTTTTTATCAGAGAATTAAAATTAAATAATAACTAATTAACATATATTTAATGTCTTGATCCTACCACTAAACCAAAAATATTTACTTACTAAATGGAGAATCCATCAAAACAGAATTTGAAAATTATCAGAAAAAATCCGAAAAAAAATCCATTACATTTTTATTATTTGTAAGAAAAATATTTTTTTTAATTCTTTATCATGGTATTCTTACTTACTTTTTTTTTCTTTAGGAGGGAAATTTCAGGACTCATTTCTTTTTTTGATTCTCAAGCATCATTCAGCTTGCTTTCTCCAAAAGCTGAGCAGTAAAAAAGCCTTGATCAGGGATTACAATCTTTTCCTTTCAACTGAAAGCCTGAGAAGCTTGACCTTTTTGCTGTTCACTCATTTAAATTTCCAGGTTCATACCTCAGAGATGTATGGGGAGTTTGTAGTTCTGCAGGTGGGTGGAAGTGATATGTCCATCTCAAGAGCAGAAAGAAGGGTAGAAAAAACAGTGGGTGTACAATAACTTTTCTTCTCTACAAGACCTGACATCTTTGATTCTCTCCTTTTTGCAGCAACTCAATCTGTTTGGGCAAGACACTGCAAAGCAGCAATAACCCTCAGAGTGTTTGTAAAAGGTTGAAACAAGGCTCCAGCCCATCCTCCTGTCTCCAGAAGTGACCCACAGCACCAGGCTGCTGCAGTAAAGATATAGTCATGTTCTCCTAGAGCATGTTCACAAGCTTGAGAGACATGCAGCATAGAAAATCTGAATGTGTTCTCGCTCTCTGGGATAAGTCACAGGTCTATCAAGTAGCCAAACAATGAAACAGCATCCATAATAAATATACCAGGAAGTATTCAGCTGCTTGAATATAGTCCACCTTTATGTGACGTGTTGATTACAAAAGATTTGATATACAAAAAATATATAAATGGCTTCCAGACAATTATATGATTACACTTAGTCTGAAATACAGTAAAAGCATTTCATATACATATAAATGGACTAAAATTCAGAATGTACAATAGATTTTTAACCACAAGTGTAAAGTTGTAGACAAGTATGTCCTTTTTGTGAAAACTTATTATATGCTTCCTAGTCTACTCTCAGTTCTATAAATATATGTATCAATAATAAATGTATGTATAAATAAAATTGCTTGACACTTAGCTTCTTTTTCTTTTGGATGCTTGTAAATATAAGATGAAGCCCATATTCTCTAAGCCAAAGAAGGTTTTGGAGATAAGACAAAATACTCTCCGGTTTCATTATGAAGCATAATATAATCCTAACACAGCACTGTGGATGTCAACTGAGCTTCTCATGAGAGCAGAGGGCGCAGAAGTAATTCCGTATTTTGTTTAAAACCTCCTGTGAAAGCAACGAGGATTTTTGTTTGGAATGTTCTTGTTAAAGCACAAGGTCGAGACCGATTCTGTATAACGTATTGTGAAAAATCAGCAGAGTTGCTGGGAGCAGTGGTCACAGCTGCACCCCAGAACGGGCGCTGACACCTTTGTTGTGCTCCCCCACAGCAGCTGCACAGGTGCCAGGGCTGGCAGCTGGAGGCTGTGGGTGATGCTCCTGGGGAGCCTGGGGACTGCTCTGTGCCAGCCAGGGAGGATTCCCGCCAGCTCTGGCACAGAAATGAGCACCTCGGTGTGTGCCAGAGCTCTGAAGGAGCCCAGAGTGCCTCAGCAGAGGTGAGCAGGGTGGGACGAGGGGTGCATGCACACAGCCCCGAGGGACTGCCCTGCTCAGCCTCCCTTCCTCGCCTCACTGCTGTCCACAGGAGCTTTCATCAGCTGTATGTGACCCTTGGAGAACACAAGGGCAATTGACTCTGGAGAAGGGGAGAATGTATGAGTTTGACACGTTGCTTGTACTCCTGCTTCCCCTAATACCCAAGTCAGTGATCAAAAGTTTGCTTTTATTAGCAATAAATTGTATACAATTCTCTGACTCACAAATGTTTTGCCTGGGACAAGTTTGCTGCTGGTTTACAAGGTCTACCACACTCCTTTTCCAACAATTTTCTCCAGTGCTGGTGTGCAATAGCTCTTTGAGGCACAGAATTCTTTGAAAAGGGCCCTAGAGGTGCAAGTTATTTCACTTAATGAACAACCAAAGAAATAGAATGTTTTAAGATTTATTGTCTTTCAATGATATTATTTCCTCTCTCATTAGTATTTTCCTCGTTAACTTGTCTAAGAAATTAATACCAGCCTAAATGGTACCAGACTCAAGTAAAAAATATTCTATCTATTTTTCCACTCATCTAGAGTTATACTCATCCACAGTTATATCACATTAGCCATGCAGAGATGCTTCAAGTATTGCAGTGTGGAAAACACTACTTAATTTTTCCTTTAAAAAGAATCCAGTTTATTTCTGTAAAATTAAGGTATATCATTTTTTATCCTGTAAAAGGAGATATGTTTTATTTTTTTTAATTCTTCATTTTAAAAGTAAAACAAAGGATTTTCTCTAATTTTTTACTTTAATTTATTAAGTTTTATATACTCAGTCATTTATCAAAAAGAAAGTTTACACAAAAAGCAGGACATACAATCAGTCCAATACAAATAGTAAAAACTTCATTATCTATCTAGCACTGCATAGGAATCTTAAGAAAATGTAATTGACTCAAATCTTTAGCTTTTGTACTGCCATTGTCAATACATACTCTAAGTAGCAAGAAGGGGTAACAATTTCTCAGAAAGTCAGGAAGACACAGCTAGAAGTTTTTCCAGCTGATCTGCCTGAATGCTTCTTCCTAATACAGAAGTAAAACTAAGTAAAATACTTGAATTATAAACTTGGTTGGGCTCAGACAAAGAGCCCAAAACTTATACGCTCCATTTGGGTTTAAATAGCTGACTACGTCCTGTTAAAATATGTGCTGTCATCTCTCTTGTCCTCTCCTAGAAAGGAAAGAGCCTCAAGTGATCAACTGCAAGTTTTCATTCCTTCAGCATCTTTGTATACAGTCCAGAAAATTCCCCACGAGAAAACTGGAATTACACAGAGCCACAAGAATTAAATTGGAGGAATTGGTAACAACTCTGTCTAATCTTGATTAAAGACTATTTCTTTTCTGTTTAGTCTTTGAAAGTTTTATTATAATACTGGCAGAGATCTCCAGTCTAGAGTGTTGGACCTTCTGCTGGCATTGGTATCAAGCCTCATTTGTGAAGGTTTCATTGAAAAAAAGAAAATTCATGTAATACATTAATGCTGTTTTTGTGGGACTGTATTCTGACACCAGTGGATGATGTGAAAACCAAGATGATGTTAAAACCATGTATTGATGCAAGTCACAGAACAGGACTGCAAAACAGAAAATTGAAACCTATCAAAATTGAATTCCAGATTCTTAAAAAATTCACATTCTTTATTCTCAGTCAATTCCACTGAATTTTTCAAGTATGTATATTTCATATATATGGAAGTGCTTTTTAGCATTAAACCTCTGTAAATCTAATGATTTTCAATAAGTATTTGCATTATGTTTTTAAGAGAAACGAGTGCAAAAATATTTTTAAAGCAAAAAAAGGAAAATTATATTATTAAAATTTAAATAGAAATGTGAATATTGAGGCATAAAATAAGTTTTGCAGTTATTTCCACATCAGGTGAGTTCCTAGTACTTTTTTACTTCAAGTTGTATTTTACACAACCTTTATTCCATTATCAAGCATGAAGAATATTTACAATAAATTATTTGACCAAGTGTTTCTTTAAATTTTGATTCTATTCATAATAGGAAAGAACTTGTACCACTATATTGAAATAGTCCAGGAGGGGAGAAGGACAGGGTAGGAGATTATCAGATTTAAAAACAAATTAAAGAAATGGAAGCTTTATCCCCTTCCTCTCATTTTGGCACTCTTTAGCTATACACTTGAATATGTTTATATTTTTTCTGAAAATTTTCACAATTTGAATTATTTTAAGGGTCAGGGTAAACTGTTCATTTTGTTTAACTAGTCTTATAGGCCTAATTTACGTACTGTGTTATCCACCCTTTATTACAGAATTTTACATGTTATAGCGTCTATAATCTCTGATGTCTGGTTTGTTCAATCTAATAGCCAGTAGCTTTATTTTCATACTTTCTTTTTGGATATTTGATATATTTTAAAACTATATTGTCAGGGCATGCAAAGATCCTTTGGGTTTGGTGGAAGTTTGTGTTTTGCTTGTATGTTTTGGTTGTTTTTTTTTTTTTCTAATTCCCTAGAGCGTTGGTTCTTGATGATTTTCTTCACTTATCTTTTAAAATGCCTTTGTTCTTGTGTGTTTCTGTCTCTTTGCTTGTGACATTCCTTCTAACTATAAGTTTCCCTTAATTGGCAGGTTTGCATTTGAGTTTCCTACGTGGAATGACCCCTTGTTCCTTGTTCTGCAGTGTCAGGAAACAGAAATGTCATTGCTGATTAGGGGCCTGAACCCTCTGCTCCTCCTTCTCATACAGTAGGCAATCTTTTTCTGTACACACTCTAGCTGCAGGGTCAGCCTTAGGGGAACTCTAAACAAGTGTCCACATGGGATACCAAAGTGGAAGGGGCACTGATAGGGGCAAGTATTCTTTGAGCTCATTTGTCTACCACAGAAAGTCTCTTCTGTCCCTTTAAGTGTAAAATGTCCACTGGCATTGCCCAAGTGTGTACATTTTAACCAGACAGAAGCATTTTTGTGCCTCTGGCTTACTACACATGTACATCAGTGATGTTAATAACATCTCTGCCTAACAATGTGACACTGAGATGTGATTCTAATGGTTGTCTTTCCTCTGAACTGAGATACAAAAGCTTTCATTTTTGGTTCTGAAACCCTCTGTTAAACCAACTTTGACCTCATCCCAGGGCACGATTACCTAGTCTTGCTTGGGGCACCTGAAGCTCTAAAGATGGCCTTGTGTAGCTGTGGTTGAAAATCTCTCTGCTTAGTGCACAGAGTGCATCCTGTCTTACAACTGAGTGGAAACCTCTGCTTTTTCCACTTTTGCTCCTCACCTAGGGAAGTGGAACAAACCAGGAGAGGGAGGAAGAGAAACTACACAGAAAAGAACAGAGGGTAGTGGCTTCAAGTGGCAGGGAACATGCATAAGACCAAAACTTCTCCCTAAACCAAAGGATTCTGCAAAACAGAGAAACTAAAAAGAGGGGAGTGGGAATAAGGCTTTATTTCCTACCATATTCGTAGCCTGAAGGAAGTCTATGGATGATCTACAAAGATCAGGAAATGGAAATCAAATATAAAGGACTAACTATGGATTCCTTTTACAGCAACTGAGAAAACTGATATTGCTTGGAGTATTTCAGGGATAAAGGAAGAGCTCTACTCCTTAGTGCAGGAGAGCAGTTCTATAGTCACAAGGATAGCTTGTTATCTACAGCAACTTCATATCCAAACCAAATCTATTAATCCATCACATGGGCTCATAAGCTCACGTGAATTTAATTTTCATTTAACTTATGAATATGAAGCATATGAATTTAACTTCTATTCTGCTTATCTAAATGGCTTGCAAATAAAATATTTGTACATATTAGAAAAAGTATTTTTAAAAAGTTGAACATCTGTGCACTTATTTTGTCAGACAAGTATATAGGTTTAGTATTAAGCTATCTGATAATACAGATTTTCATTCAACATCCTAAATAAATATCTACATTATTATTTAATAATTAACAGATAAAAGAGGAAAATAGAAAGAGCATTTTTTATTTTTCAAAAATATGATTTAGAGATGTCAGTGAGCCACATTTCTACAGACTCCTTCAGTAAGAGTAAGTAAAACCTTTTACCAGTTTCATAAAGCTGTTTTTGGAAGAGATGCAAAATTCAGCTCCTCCTGACTGGCTTTTCATTAAAAATCCCATAGCACTTTTCACAAAAGAAAGGCTATTAACTATAATATTCTGGCCAAAGTCCAAATCACTTTGTGGCTACCAAATCCCCAGCTGAAATAGTTAGTCTACATTTTCCTCAAAACGTTACTGTGTACACCATCAGCTTTTTTCCTAATAGGCAATGCCATTTTGATAGGGTTTATATGAACATTTAATATGATTATTTTGGATCAATACAGTGATCCTTTAAAATAAAAGTTAACATAATAGCAAATCTATAAATTCTCAACAGCATTAAAAAATCAGATATTTTAAAAGAGATTATTTGGTTATTGGCATGTCCTTATTTTTATAATTTTTTTTGTCTCTCAGGAATTTTCAAGAATATTCTTATACATAATGTATATACCTGATACATATATGTGTGTGTGTATATATATATATATGTGTGTGTGTGTGTATATACATATATATATATATATATATATATATGCATATTATATATATCGTATTTATCTGGAATCCATGGGCAGGTAATTAAAACATATCCAGTCCAAGAATTTTGACTTTCTCCCTTTTATTGGGCAATTTTTTTTAGATAATTCAGCAGAAGAAAAAAATAAATTGTGTTTAGTATGACTTGTTTAGATGAGATGCTGTGAGAACATTTGGTTTTCCAAGATGTTATCCTTACTACTGAAACGCAGAACATCTGTTCTGTCCTGGGTCAGCTGTGAGAGCTGGAATAGTGGTTTCTTCTACTCTGCATGGAAGGCTGAAGGTGTGTACTAAATTTGAGGTTGTGAGGCTGTTTGGGACTAGCCTATGAGTGCTGTCTCAGACCAAGACAGGTCCATAAGAAAATCCAGCCCATGATGCTTTCCACATGTTTTCAGCCTCACAAACAGCCTCTCACCTTCCTGAACACTAAATGCATATAGAAATTATCAGAACACATCTCTTACTGCTTACTTCCTCGCAATGCAGCTTAACACAGTACAATTTCACCAAGCTAAATCCAAATAAGTAGGTTTAGAATAGGCTGACATTTTGGTAAGTAGCAGGCAGTGAGGAATACTAGTCGACTGAGACTGCTTCTGAGTTGCAGTAGAAGTTCATATTAGGCTTGACACCCTTCAATATTTATCAATTCTCTGAAAAGCAAAGATAAAATCAGAGCTGATAAAACTTATGGGATGACACAAAGATTGGCACACCGGTAAATAATGAAGACAGGCAGTCATGGGAAGTGATCTGTAACACTTGATGACTGGACCAATTCAAATCATGTACAGCCAAAGTTATAGATATGATTTTGCAGGAATAAGGAGCTACAATTAGAAGAGTTTAAGGTGGTCATTCCAGTTTTGTCCATTGTGTATGTCCTGGTAAAGGTGGGCGTATACGTTTTCCATGTGAGAAGAAAATCTTGCTTTTCCCTTTTGTCCTCACAGCTCTTTTGACTCTCATGACCTCGTTCTAAGAATTGATTGGCTTCTGACCCTTTTATTTGAGTGTTTTCCTCTTATTTGCATTCAGGATTATGAGTTTACTGTTGTTAAGGAAAAAAGAAAAATTTCCATCATAAGACTTCAGCATGTTTGAGTTCCATTTCTAGAGTACCGTAAAGTGTCCTCAGAAACCATTGACAAGCATTTACCATAGACAAGTAATTCAATATGAGCCTCCAGTTCAATGCAATAATGAAAAGAGACAGTCTGCTCTGTTGGTATGGAAAGGGAGAATATTGAGTGAGATTAGAGAGGCAATTTTATTTTTTTTGTTCCAGTATACATTTTCAAAAGAGTACTGAAAAATTTAGAAAGGTTCAGATAAAAATTATTCAATGTCTGGAGAATAAAGCTCAAGTATGAGAGACTTAAATAACTTTGGATAGATCACCAAAAAAAAAAAATATCCAGGGAGAAAGACAAAGACTAGGCTTCTAAAGAACCTGTAATCTGGTAAAGAAAGGCTAAGGATGAATATTTTTGAGGCTGAAGAAGGACAAAGTCAAATTAAAAAAAAAAAAAAAAAGAGTAGTTACCATTGAGGATGAGGGAAGTATCTCATTCTGTATTTAGGGGAAGATAGGATGGTTTGCTGCAAAATATACTTCAGTTGAACGCAAATTACTGGATTCAATGCAGCAGCAATCAGGAGCTAAAAATCTGTTGCTTACTTTACACAGGGGATCAGACTGGAGGTCTCATCAACCCTTTTTTTGACCCTAAATTGAACAGAATCTTTTTATCAAAATCAGTTAATGGGCCTGACAATTCTGTCTCACTTTTCATCATTTCAAATCTCACCAGACTTGAGACTTCACCAGGGCAAGAAGCTAAGCATTCGTGAGAAATCCCTGACTCAGGGAGATCCCACTGTATGTGATTTTAAAATAACAGGAAGCATAAAGCAATACCAGATGTGAAATTTCCAAGATGAGTGTGAAAGGACAGTGTCAGTGCAAGCATGAAGCCTGAAAAAAGACATAGTCTTGGGGGGAGAAAGAGGAAAGATGTGGAAGAGGAAGGAGAGAGACCTCCAAGGATTAGATTGGATAAATATGAGATTAGTATCCAAACTTCTTGGTACTTCTCCAAAATAAACTTCTAACCTTTAACGCTTCATCCACCCATCATAATTGTAGCTGATCTTGAAGACTCAAGCTGCCAAAGTCATGGCTATTAAGGGGGCAGAGGAGGAGACTATAAAAAACTCCAAAACAAAACAAAGCCCCAAAGCTTTTAAAATATAATTTATGCTAATTACATTTGTGAAATAATTTTTTCTACATGTCCTAACATGGAATATCTCTATAGTCTCCATCTGTTTATCATCTAAGATGTGTTAGCAAGATGTGACTGCTCATCGTTCTGCTCTCTCACAGCATGTTACAGTCACTGTAATAACATGTACAATAGAAATAAACTACTTGATCCCTCATTAGAAAATAAATTATACTGCCCTTATACATTTACTTTACTTGTAAAACATTAGAATAGAGCTCATGAAAACATTTACCCACAAGAAAATCACATAGTTAAATATGATCCAATACATACATTGCTACCTAAGACTCCTTGGAATAATTTCTCCAGCCTGTAGATAGGAGGTTTTTAAATACATCTCTGGCATTTTTCCAGTAGTGTTATTAAGCTCTTGGAATTTCCCCTTTTCTGTGGTTCCTGTATGTGTTTCTTGTCATTCCAGTATCTCAAAGTTCCTCAATTTTCACCCTATAAACAGGCACAGGCACAATGCTGATCAACTATTATATAATGGAATTTATAATGTATATTAAGTTATAATTCTTGGGGTTTTTTTAATCTCTCGCCTTAACTTCAGTTTTATTTCATAGTATTATGATGCATAGGATTTCTGGCAATTCATGTTTTCTTTCAGATCTCTTCCAACATTTTAGCACACAACCTTTAGAACATCATAGTCATTATAATTCTGGATCTCAGAATTATAAACAAATTTTAATCTCAGGAATTAGACCTTTCTTAAAGGATTTATGGGGGAAAAAAAAAACAGTCTGTCAAAATTCTGGTGCTCCACTGCTATGTGACAACACAATTACTTCTTGAGTTACATGATAGAAATGTATGTTCATTTGGAAGTGGCATTGATAACCTCATGAGTCAGCATAATAATTTTACTGAAATATGATTATTATAATTTATTTTTATCCAAAAACTTATAATCAAGCACTATAAATTTAAAAAAAAAAACAAAGGATAGTCTATTACTTAGGATCTAAGTCTTGCCACAGTCACAAAGGACTTCATATTAAGATCTTTTCTTCCCCACAGCATTTTAAAGCTGTGTTCCCCTTCAGGGAGAAAGCAAAAAGAAAAGAAAACAAAATAAAACAAAACAAAACACCCTGAACAAATAAAGTAAGACATCAAACCTAAAGCCTTTAATATTTATTGAATAAATGCATCTTACTGTAAATAAGTCACATCGCTATGAATATGAATGAAGACTGACCAAGGATGGATCTCAAGAATTTGCTTATTGACTTCAAGGTTATTTCCTGTTTCTATTTCTTTGTGTTTTAAAATAAAGTCCTCAATGTGCACCATTCATTCAATCAGTAGCCCAAAATAATGGAAAATCAGAGGAGAAGTGTAAGTGTTGTCCACTGATTTTAATGAGGTGTTAACTTTAAAGTCTTAGTTTTGAAGCTTAATTATACCTACAGTAAATACAAATACAGGTAACTGCTTCACTGCCAGAGGATGAATATCTTCAGCTAAATCTATCCACCATGTGTAAATTTTCAGTCAGGAATTAACCATTCAGTTGAATGGAGTGCAACTATGAAAAACTGGGGCCATAACATATACATGAACCAGAATAAGTGACCCTTGTGCTCTTTTTCAAAAAACTCATCTAAATAGATACAGATTGAAAATACAATGCATTTCTACCAAATTAAGTTTAAAAACCCCTTTTTTTCATTCTACCACTATGCAGATATTTATAGTAACAAGCAATTTAAACTCTCTGCCAACAATTTAAAAATGTTATAAGGATTAGAAAGCAGTTTAAAGAAAATCCAACAAACCCTTTTTAATAAAGTTAATTTGTGCCAGCCTCAAAATAAAGATGAAAAATTTGACACTTCCAAAAATCTTTTTCATATAAGTCTTTTCCAGAGATTTTCAATTTCAGTAAGATTTAGATAAGACCTGACAAGTCTTAACTCACTCCCCAAATATTTCATTTAAATCATGCATTCAGTATTAAGTAGTAGTAGTGCTGTTAAGTGAAGTCAGTAAATTACAGAGCAAAAGAATGAGTGATCCCATAACCCAGAGTAAAAATGTAATCTAGACTGACAATAATAACAGAAATTTGTTTTCTTACACATTTTAAATTACTTTTACTACTGTTCCATCAGATAACATCTCACATACACATGGTATGTTTTTTCACAAGAACTTTCAAGAATTTCCACAAAATTATTTTGCTACTAGAAACTGAAGGAGTGTTAAAGAGACAGAATACAGTTTCACAGCATAGAAAATATTGTTGATTAGGAGCATGGGGACTAATGCAGCAGGACTTTGTTATTGGGAAAGAAAGCATCAAATATGTGTATTGATTTTTTAGTGACTTCAGAAACTGGTATCTACTGTATATGACTCATATATTCACTTTTGATACCTACTGAATATTTTTACCTATTGCATTTATTAAGACATGCTGGGAATGGTTATTGAATGAACCACAAATGAAAATTTTCTGAATGTTATGTTCAAATAACAGTATTAATACTGTCAATAAGCCTGAGAGCTTTAATTATAGGTACTGGCCTCAAGCTTGTTTTCTGACTTTTGTGAGGTGGGGGATAAGATATAGACAGGAACATAATGGAATTATTATGTATCTATCAATCTAGTACTGGCAAATTTTGAGATGAGAATAGTAGCGCAGGAGGACAAAGGATTCACAACTTCAGTTGTGATTCTGGTTTCCGAATTCCCCTTTTGAAGACACTCTTTGGATTTCCACAGTTTTATCACACTTTTGCTGGTGTGCGTGACCAAAATTCCCTAGTTGCTCCTGTTAATTGTAGATCCTGTTGGACTCTACTAAAAGGCTTAAGAGTCACCTTACTATACATAACCAAAAACTCCTTGCTTTATGATCGTCTCTATCATCATGCAGATGATGATGGAGAACTTACTGCACTTGCTGAAACAATATGAGAAGGAGAGTACTGGTTTGAGATCCTTTTGCAATAATACTAATGATTAGCTGAAAGCAATGCAGAAGGAAAATAATTCTGATTAATAAAATTTTTGTCTAATTGGATTTTTTCTTTGCAATAGACAAAATAATGAAGACTACACCCAGGACTCCCTACCATTATTCCTAATGGATAATTGTTAATTTTGAAAGTAAACCATGAAAATAATACCCACATCCAAAGACTCAAACCACACGTCCCCCAAAACCCAACAGCAAACCGTCTCTTTTCCCATGCAACCAATGAATCAATCAAAAATAATCTTCAGTCTTCAATTTTCCTGTTGTTCTTACAGCATCGTTCCACCTCCTGAAATGACATTACCTGATCTTTACTTCAAAGCAAAAGAACCAGCAGAGGGAAACTTGCATTAGATTTCCTGGAAAATTCAGTTCTTCTTCTCCTCCACTGTCTAAAATCTGAGCAAAATTTTGGTCAACTTTTCACATCTCATCACATCCCTTTCTTCTCATTCTTTTTGTTACAATACTATTTTAGCTGATTATATCGCTCCTGAACAAACAGTGAAGTGAGAAACAAATATGTCCCGTTTATCTTCCACACCAAGTTTAATTATCTCTTTTCTCTCTACTACACTCCTCTTCAATTTTTTCGACTGCAATATCTTTTTCTTATTTTACTATAAGAAAAATTACTAATTTTATTATTTAGTGGGCAAATATTTCATCATGACTGAGTATAACGCTTACATGCCAACATGAAGTTTGACCTGGCAGAAACTTCACACTTAACTTTTGAAGAATTTCTAAGGTAAATATATGAACCCATGATTTTTGAGTTTTTGCACCTCCTCTTCCTAATTCTAAAATGGTTCCTGCAGAAGCTGAGATAGAGTGGAGATGGCACTACTGTAGAGGGATCCAACTCTTTGGCAAAGAAAAGGAAGTTGTAGCATGGCATCTGTAGGAACCTGGGCTTGTTGGGAGCCAAGAAAGATCTCAGGGCCTGGCTGAAAGTGCTTCTAACTACCGATCAGCAGTTCATGTGACTGCCTTCTTTGCTTCACTCTGAAATACACAGAAATCATTTATCCACAGAGATTGTTGTTCAAATATCTGTTCTCTTGATGCAGCTGTCCATGAGTTCTTTCTCTTACCTTCTCTTGGCTGACTCAATAGCTTGATTTTGAAATCCTTATTTAAAAACTCTAAGCAATTGAGGTTGCTGGTCATTCCTATCTAACTGGCAATTCTGATTTCGACAAACATTAAGCATATATCCAGACTCAAATGATTTGGAAAATTTAAGTTAAGAAAATGCTGTGGTTCAATAGTATTGATTGCCATCCTAACTTTGGTACTTGCTGCTGATTCGTAGCTCTGCCTTGCCATCTTCCTTCAGATATGTAAAATGTCCTCTGTAATCTTGACAGATAGGCTCAATTACAATGGTAAGATAACTCTATTATTAAGAAGAACTCTAATATAATAAATCAAACTATAAATAACCTTAAAAGACTTTTCCACACAGAGCTGTACTTAACATATGCTTTATTAAGTAGAGTTTATAAATTATACATTTCCTCTTATTCTCAGCATCTCAGTTTCCCCTTATGACGTCCATTTCAAACAATAGTATAATGTCCACCTAATCAAAAAAGTCTCATGAAATATATAAAATTATATATTTCAAAGATATGGGATTGAATCTCACTTTAGAAGTTTAAGTTTTAATTATGTCCCAAATTTTGAGTTATTCAAGAGCAAACTGTATAGCAAACCATACTATTGTTTACTGAGTTTATTCCACTGTGCAATTAAAAATATGATCTTCTAGTAGTTTTCTCTAAGAGACAAGATTCTCCTTGAGAAAACATTATTGTGAACAAAAAAAGTCTGTAAAAGAAGAATCTAATTTCAAATTTTGCTGTTAAGAGTTAAATTGAGATTTTATTTTCTGAATTCCTGAAATTGAATTAACTCCTTTGGTTTTGTCTTATATTTCAGATTAGGCTTTAGCTAGCAAAGTTTATATTCTAAATTTATATTCTGTCCCTTTATCAGATTATTAAAGCATCTTACATATCTGCTAAAGAGAAGACAAAAGGGTCTCTGTTTTTCTCTTTCCATCCCTCCTGAAAGCAGGAATTTATTGGCATATTTTTTGGCTTTGGTACCACTAGGTGAGAGAAGTAGGTTTCACTGATTTGTTCTGAAGGTACTGAAATTTATGACCACTTCGATCTAGTCCAGATGTGGTTCCACAGCTGTGGGCAGCTGCCAAAAACCTTTTGCAGCTGTGCAAATGCTTATGACCATGTAGGGAGAAGCAGTCTCTCAGGAAATTTCAGTCAATCTCACAGATCATGGAAGCTTTGAATTTAACAAATATTCATTGGAAAGCAACTTAGTACTGTGATCTCAGGCACTCTTAGTTGAAATAACTTTCTAAAGGTTTTTTTGAATCAACTTTGGGAAGACTAAACTTATAAGATCATTATTCATGATAGTTTTCATTGAATCAACTCCATACATGGTACCTATTATGCTCAAAAACATTAAAAGTCAGATACCATACCTGTCCAGTCTAGCCATAAATTGAAGTGGTCCTTCTCTTTTAGCCACATTTTTAGAGATGACGACTCAGCATGTCTAAAAAAAAATCAGCATGATTTTGCTGTCAAAATCATAAGAACATATATTGATATTAATAACTAATCTTTATTTTTTAAACTTTTTTTTTGCAGTTTAATGGTAAACGTGAAGCAAATATTTAACACATGATGGGGAGTTTCTTCATTGCTTGTGAAAATCAGATATTTCAGACTAGTAGCTGGGATACTGGAGAGAAAAAATAAGAGTTTGAAGGCCTGCACCATAGGTTGCTGTAGAGGTGATAATTTAATATTACAGTTACTTCCTTATAATAAACAAAATATAATTTGAGAATGTTGTTGAGATACACTAATATATTTTAAAATCTTGTAATTTACACTGCAATTAAAAACAGTATATCTGAAAATCAAGAATATGTTATAAAGACAAGCACAAATACATAATGCTCTCCTAACATTTTGGCTTTGCCTCTCTGGGAATATTAATAGGGGATTCTCCTCTGTTGCCTGGGAGAAAAAAGCGCCGGGCTGGAGGTCAGTTTTCTCCACTCTGACTGAGATTCCTTGGCTTGATTTCTCACCTCCATTTCTGGCAAGTGTCTGGCCTTTCGCCTTCAGTTACAGTCACAGAGTTTTTATTTGCATACTTGGGCTTAAGGGAGAGAAAGGCTACGGTCGTGCACCAACCATCTATTCACACCGAAGAGCCATCCTGATAAGCAGTCCTTGCAAGTCCTGTAAACAGGACACAGGTCTATTCTCATGTCAACAACTACTGCCAGCTCATGCATACCAACACAGATGCACCTGAGCCACGGAAATCTTATTAATATTTCTAGAAAAAAGTTTAGTTCTTTGTCAAGAAACATGAGTTTTAAACTTCTCATAGTAGGTTACCTAGTTTGTTTATTATTCAAGCTAAGTCCTAATTGATTTATTGAGAATAGACTTGGGTCCCTTAGGATTTTGTTAGGAGTGATGCAATGAGAACGCTTCTATACTAGTTCCAACATATTCAAGTCCAGTGAAGTCCAGTTAGATTTTGCTGCTTTTGATCCACAAAAAAATCCAAATAAATACTGTCACACTAAGACCTTGAGCAGCTCAGATCTCTACTCACAGCGCTTCTCTTCACTCTTGTGGTTGTTCATAGTGACAGAACTCTTTGCCCTTGGGTGGAACATAGTGGCAAGAAAACAAAAATAAGTGTTTGCATGCATCTGTTTTTCTGCAGCATGGAGTTCCACTGTCTGAGTGGCATGCAGTCTGCAGAAATGACTGTGCAGAGAACGGGAGAGATTACTAAGATAATTAATTGGATGTAATTTCTTCAGGATGTAGCCTTGTCTATATGACTTTTCAGCCCAATTCAATGTATTTCTAGAGCCTAGTCAGCATTATAGGAAGGAAGATACTGCCATATTACTTCTGGCAGTGTTCACAATACTGATAGTGACACTGTCAGCTCAGTGACAATGGATTAGAGCTGCCCAAATAACAGGTGGGCCTGGCATACTCCTTGTCCAAGATGAGCTTGCCATGATCTTGTACTGCACTGAACAGAATCTGTGAAGTTGGATTAAACCTGAATTCCCACAGGGTGACTGGTTGGGTTCTCTGATCCATCCTGTCAATTACATTTTACCAGCCAAGGAACATGCATAAAAAAGAGAAAGACACTGGTAGAAGCACCAGAGGCAAGATTATGACTTGCTCAGCCTACCTCCCATATCCTCTTAGAGGTGACACAGTGGTGGTATTTACTCTTCTTGTGAATGGATATCTGACAGTCATAATGCTTGCTGAGAGAATAGCCATGAAAGCAAGTAAGGATTGTAACTGAGCATAGGTTTTAGGAGGAAACAAAAACTACAGCTGCTCAGGATGCATTGAGGCTGGGGCTAGAATGAGGGAGAAACAAGACTGGGCATGACGGGAAAGAGAAAAAAGGAATGGAGAAGAACACAGGGTAGAAAATACTTGGTTGGAATGGCACTCTGGAGAACGTTTTTTCTAAACAGTTGAAGGTAGAGTGTTAGGTTAGATTAGATTGTCAAGGCCCCTGAGAAGCCAAGTCCTGAATAATCCACCACTTCCCTGGGTAATATTGTTTAGAAGTTAGGATTAATTTCATGGTATTAATGATTACTGAAATGTGAAAGGAAATACTGAAGTATTTTCACAATAATTTCACAAAATTCGCTAAATTGTATACAGCGTCTTTATGAGGAGAATGAGTGAGCTGCAGCAAGTGTAGGAAGATGAAATATGTTATTCTTTTATCTATGGTGGCCTCTGTAGTACTTTAGAATTAGTGTTTTTCTTAGACTCATGAAGTTTGCATTTCAAATGGAACCCTTGTACGAACTGTGGAGGGGAAAAAGGGGGAAAGGACAGATTACTGTCATACTCCCATGGTTTATAAAATTCAGGACTAGGGGCATTTCAGTACTATTTTTCTCACTAACTGGATCAAAGGCTGTAGGGCTGCCAAATCGCTTCCACTTTATCTCAACTACTAAAGTGTTCAAAAGGAAAAGCCATGTTTAAGGTTACTAAGACACAACACTTCCAAGATACTGCCTGTCAGGTTGTCTGCGCTGAGCTTTGAGCTCACTTACAAATGCAGTGGTGATAAAAATTTCAAACATGGTTTGGTTGGTCAGATGACAATGTCAAAGTTTCCAAAACTCTTTTCAGGCATGATATTTGAGCTCCAATGATATGTAACAGAGACTTTTGGAAAATGTGTTTAAAATATTATAGCCTATTTAAGGTAGAATTACATGTCAAGCAAGTTCAAATTTGTTATTTAAATATGACTCAAAGCTCAAAGTAGACTGAAAGAGACAGTCTGTCCCATAGTAATATGATGAAACATTTTCTTTAGTGTTTATAAATGATGAGGAAGAGACAAAAGAGACCTCATCATGCATTTTGAAATAAATATTAATTTCATACAAGATAATTCATTCAGGATATAATTTTCAGTCTTTGAAAGGCAAAGAATTTGCAGCAGCTCTGTTTTTCTGTTCTTCTTCATCTTAATAAATTTTCTGTAGTTCAGATTTCCTAAGATATTGAGGCCTTTACTAAGGATGTCCAAAATTCTTCCAGCTATTTGTATGTTCTACTGATCTCTACTTAGGACCCTAAATTAGTGAATAATTAGTGACATATACAAAAATAAAGGAGCACTATTTTCAACATAACTAGTCTGGCCAAGGGTTTGTGAGCTACAGGAATAAAATTAAATGCCACCAGATTTTTTTTTAATATCAAAATATTTTCCTGTTGTAAGTCTCCCACTGTTTTTTGTTGTTTCGAAGACTCAAATTAAGTTGCAATTTTAATACTTGACATTCAGAGCTTCTCAGCAGTAGACTAACTGCTTTTTTCAAAAATAAATATACTTGTAATACATACAGATATAATAAATACATCTTATTTAGAAATTAGCAAAGCATGTGCAGGTTTTGTTATAATAACATTCCAAGAAATATATTCTATATTTCAACCACGTGAGAAATGCTAAATACCTGGCATCCTGCATTTTATTAGGCAATGAAGTGAGACATTTAGATGGACTGTATTGGCAAGTATGAACTTTTAACATATTTTACTGATGAATACTTTTTTGCGCTATGAATAAGTTTTTAGATAGGCCTGTTTTTATAACACATTTCCTCTAAGGATTTTAGTGCTGTTTTAGCAATTGTACATTTAGCTTTTTTTTAAAGCATGAAATGTTGTTTAGGGCTCTAAATAACCAGCTCTAAACAGAAGGTACAATAGGTACATTAAGTACAGAGGGCACAATATGCACATTAACATGTAATTTGTATTTAGTAATTCATTATATAAAAGAATTTCCAGGTTAAAAGGTTAAAAACACTAGGATAAGTTCTCCTAAAAACTTGTCCCTGAATTAAAAAACTCATGGGGAAAGATAAAAACACATCACATTTTTCATGACAGAATTTGCTTTGGAAGAGACTTTTTTTCCTGAAAAGAATATATCCAATCATTTAGCATGTAGTTGTTATGTGTCTGTCTTCTCTGTGACAGTTGCCTGCAGGGTGAAGAGCCTCAATAGATGTAAGATTGAGCAGGCATTACTCAAGGGAACAGAGAAAAAAAGAATTATTATAAAGAAGTTAATAAAAAAAATCATCAATGTGCTATTCCTCTCCGTCTATACATGTAAATTCTATCGCTTAAAATTTAGAACTATAATCATACATAGCTTTATATTTAAAAGGTTGTATCAGCTACCAACAACTGTCACTGTGCAAGTTGACATTATCATCAAGGCCGCTGGAACAACTGTGGCACATCAGACCAAATGTATATAGCCATCCATCCTCCACCCAGCGCGCAGTAAAAATACTGTCAATTAAGAGGCAGTGTTAATTGAGTGGAAAATCATTTGGCTGGCTGTGTGTCTTCAAAGCTAAACAAGGTAGGATAAGAGACATCTGTCCCTTGCTTAGTATTCAAGCGGCCCATGAAATATCATCTCCAATTCATAGTCTGGTTCTCATTTTCAAAGGTCTTTAGCCTATCTATCTCACACACTTTTCCCAGCACTCCAGCCATATCACAACTCAAGTGTTTTAGTCACCAAATTTAAATGTCAGCAAAAAAAATCCTTGAGTTAGAGACTGCAGCTACTCAAAGTTATCAATGTAAATAAGCTATGTTTTGAAAGAAACAAATTTGAAGCTCAAAGAAATCCCGGAGAAATGTATGTAATAGATATGGCCAATCTGAAGTGGTAAATAAAATAACATTTTATGTAATCCCCAGTACTATTGTTTTAAGTTTCAGAAGAAGGGAAATATAAACATTTTCATGAAGTAGGGGCAACTGACTTTGCAGCTGCCTAACAATTTAAATGCAGCAAGCCTCAGAACAGTGCCCTAGTCTGACCATGCTTCTGACCAGTCTGCTTCAGGTGGAGTTGCTATGCAGTATCTGCAAATGATGACAGTGATATTTTGGAATAATTCAGATGAAAATGGATAAAAGTATTGCTTTCACTTTTGATAGAGAACTGTAAATGATGTAGTAGAAATATTTAGTGACTTTATATTTATCCTGGATAACAACCTGTAGTTGAACTTAAGGGCTCGTCAGTATAGCAGAAGTATTTTAACCCAGAAGAAGTCCATGCAGCAGAGTGAAGTAATGTTTATCCTTGTGAGGTGACAACACAAAAAATGAGAAGAGAGGGACATAGAATTTAAGTAAAAAGTTTTTATATCATTGAGAACAGTGGCATTCTCCCACTGTTGTTTACTTCTTAAGACAAAGCTTTTAAAATTCTAGTCAGCTAAGCTGTTATCAGATAAAATGACACTACACAGAAATAATTAGCTGATTCTATCAGACAAAGTAAAATTAAGATCTGATTCAGCCACTGCAATTGATACATAATAGGTCATATTTGAAAGAGACAACCTACTGTTGTGTCAAATACAAGTCTGGAAAAACAAGAACTTCAAAATCTAATAAAAATTCTCATCTGGTCATATATGTTCTGATTTGAACTTTAATTTAACAGCTGGTGGTACTATGAACAAGGTCAATGGAAATAACTCCATAAAACATAAAACAATTTATATGAAAAGTAGAGATTGTACCTTCTTTCATTAATTACTTTTAATTGTACTACTAGTGTTTAAGGGTATTATTTGCAACTTTATGAACTAATGATATTTATGTTAAGAGAAAACTTTTCAATTCAAGCCCTAACTAATGAATTTCATCCATTCTGAGAAGAGAAATATTTTCACAATGACCACCATAATTAAACCTGTAAGGAGGAAAGAACTCTTATTTGAACATCTCTCATGAGGCATCTAGAGGATGGTATCTCAACTCCACTTTAGGAAAAAATGTATAGCTGTGAAAAAACCCACAAATAAAATCTCAAAAATAATAAAATATCCCCTCAATTAAAACTGACCCTTAAAAATCCAGATGAATGCGTAACTGTAGGTTAATTTACTAAGCTGGAATGCTGGTAATCTATAGGTAAGATTTTTCAAGAATTAATATCAACTAAAAACTAAAAGTTAAATTGACATAATGAAGAATGGATTTTACTCTTTTTGGAAAATTAAGCAGACAGACTTTAAATTTGGGGTCATACTGAATTCCTTGTTAGCCAAACAAAACTTTGATTTCTCATTCCTGCATATCTTCAGAATGCAACAAGCATAAGTGCCATAGGATGGAAATATAAGCAGATGTTATGATAGCATTTTACAAGGGCATATATGTCCAATGTTGAACCAAAACAAAAATTCACATTTTATGTTAAACAAAGTGTTTTTCTCCTGACACCTTCTGCTGGACTCCTGCTCTACATAATACAGGAGTGGTAAATTACTTGCCATGTTACCAGGCTGCTGAAAGCATTTTAGACATATTACTATAAGCAATAATTTTTATATTGTTGTCAATGAAACATATCAAAATTAATCAAAGCATGCCAGTTCTTGTGTAAGATGCAGAGATTTTTTCAAATCCCAAATATAAATTTCCTTGACATTTGACATCTTTAAAAAAAAAAAGGAAAAAATGAAGGAAAGAAAAAGACCAAGAGGCCATCACTATCCTAAGCTGCTTAGAGATAAGGAGGTATTAAAAAATAGAGTTCTGTGACCTGGGGTCATTAATTGATTGTTAGACCAAAAATGAATCTGTGAATAACTACTTTGATTCCCTGTATCATCACAAATGCATCCTTCCCACATAACGAGTACACTGATAGGAAAGTTTTCACAGCCGTTTTATCACTCCTTTTACCTCAAGCACTACAGGTTTTGGGCTAACATGAGGTACAGTTCAGTAATATACCCTGTATCAATGCACTGACCTTTTACTGTGACTCTTAGCTCCAGGAAGAACTCAGACTTACAATAAGAGTTTAAATTTGAGAGAGGTTATTTTCCAGATCTCTCTTGTTGCTGTTTGGAGGTCAATTGGTTGCAGTGGGGAGAGTAAAGGGTATTTCTAATCATTCTTAGAGCAATGTATTCTGTTAGAGGGCAGTAATATTAAGAAGGAATGTAGGGAAACAGATAAAATGTAATGAAAGTTGCACAGCATAAAGATTTTGAAGATTTTAACTAAAAATCTACTACTTCTAGATTGTTGAAATGGTTTAACAAGCTGTGGGTTGACCTGTGAAACCCGATGTTCCAAGGGACTGAGATTGACAGTTGGGTTGGGAACGGTAACCCTGTTAACCCAATGAAGTTTTCAATTCTGAAGCACACAGCAAAGTATCAGTCCTTCTCATTTTCCTGGGTGGAAGTAGCAAGAAAGAGAGCACCCAAGTTTGAGCAGCCTTGACCATTAAGGCAACATATAAAATCGGTGCATAATGATGAACATCACTGGAATCTACAAGGGAAGCATGCAGTAGGTATATGGGACAACACTCCTTACTGTGAACACTACTGCTGAGCACCTTAGACAAAGACACCACTGTGTTACAGAAAGGAGGATACATATGCATTTCCACAGGGCTTCCAAAGACTATTATGAATTGTCTTCACGGTAAATATTGGAAAACCATTTGAACCTTTCACCTACTGTCATAAATAACCACTCCATATTCATTAAATATGCAATAAATGTGCTCTGACGGGATCATATTCATGTTTTTAAAGAACATCCTAAAGAGTTTTTTCAGGAGTAGCAATCTGAAAAGTGAGCTGCACCTTACTGATGTGGTTATAGATAGCAGGATTAACAGCTGTATTTAAATTCAGTCATTCCATCATGCCAGCAATGGCCTTGCCAAAATTATTTTTGCTGTAATACCAAGAGTTGCTGTGTACAGCAGACCAACTCATTGTGTACATTTAGAGAATCAAAGTGGTACTCAAATATAATCAAGTATTTGCTTACTGATGGATCAAGTGAAGGCTCATCTCCTCTTCCAAAATTAGCGTTAAAATGATGTTAAAAACCACGACGCTGGAAAACAAGTGAAACAACAGATAGATGCCTTCCTACTAATGCCAGCAGAGTTATGCAATTTATAGTTGAGGATCATATTATGCATCCCCTACATCTGAATTACTCTGTCAGGAGCACAGAAACACAACTGAAATTTTCCACACTTTTGGGATGAAACATTCTTCTGACTAAGGTGCTTTTATATCTTCCTTCTCACAGTCTCCCCTCCTGTCCATCTTGCTTGCACAACAAATAGCTGGTAGCCACCTCTACATGCTTTACATGTTGGGATGAAGGAAGCAGAGAAAAGGACCTTCCTTCTTATCAAAGAAATGGGTTAAATGAAGACAAGTTAAGGAAAAAAGTAGAATGGCAAAATTTCTTTTCATTTTATGCCTTTCTGTGGGTTGATCAGAACAAGTCAAGAAAATGCATGCAAAAAATGTTAGATCTAAAAGATAAGAGGAAAGGAAGCATTTATAAGTTGAAATATGAGTTTCCAGTTAATCACTTTGACTTCAAATGTTTCAAGGTAAAGTTTATAAACCTTTTTCTAGGAACTTTTCTTTAGCATCTGTTAATCAGATGCATCACAGAAGAGTTGTGAAGAGACTGTTCATTTTCTAGCCAAGCATGCCCTTGAAATAAAAGTATAACTACTAAGAACTTTAATCACAAAAGGTATTATTTTGAAAATAATATTTTTTCTTATATGATTTTAATGCTCAGTCACTGCATTTGAAATATAAAAATATAGAATAGTGTATTTACAACTCCTGTGTAAACCATGATGGAGAATTCAGACTCTGCTATCAGCTATCTTCTCAAAAAATGTCACAGTGAAGTGGGACATAGAAAGTTAGTACAATATTAGGCTCTGCTACAAAAGAACCTGTTATTTACCTGTTTCCTTCCAATAAGATGGTCCCCCCATCACAAAAATTTGTCCCTATAAGGACTCCATTTAAGCAGTGAGTCTACTTTGCAAATAGTCACCAAACTGTGTGTAGGGCAATATATCTCACGACTAAATAAAACAAAAACAATTTGTTGTTGAAAAAATTTTGAAACCTGAAAATCTGGCTTTAAAAAACCAGCAGTCACATCAAATTAGTTTGATGTGAACAATTCTTCTTTAACATTAGGCAACATAGAGGAAAAAAAAGGAACAAGGACAACAGTGCCAGAAAAGAGGAAAAAGAGGAAATAACTGCCACTGCAGACAAAACCAGAAATGAGTGGTAACTAAAGACTTGCTACACTTCAGGCCTCTAGGATGAATGAGCAAATAGTAGCAGGTTATATATGCACTCAATAATGGATAACACAATTAAAGTGTGAAATTCTGTTGTGCTGGCTGGATCCTCCATGTGAACACGTGTATGTACATATATTCAAAAAGCTATGTGGGCATGCCCCAGAAAATTTGAACAATCCTTTCCATATCAGCTTTCCACAGTTTCTACCTCTTGCCCCTTTCTGAATTAGAACTAGTCAAACAATTAAACTTGAATATTATTATTCTCGGATTCTGATTACTAAAACCAAATTTATGAATCTTCTAAAACTTGACCTGTCATTACAAAGGGCTATGTGCTTACCAGTACAACTCATTACTGCAAGTCATTATAAAGGTAAGCATACCAAATAGCTATATTCCACATTTCATATTCCATTACTTTCTGCTTGGTCAAACATATAATAAAAATAACTTTGCTTGCTTTTTTTTTTTTTTTTTGAGACTGTTACCATGAAAAAGGACTCATAAAACACCAAGAGAGGCCCAAAAATGCCTTTTAAGAATGTTTTATTTCTATTTGACAAAAATATGGCTTATACTTTTTTTGAAGCAGAGTTCAATTTACACATGACTTCATTCCGCTTCTCCTCATCTTTGGAAGGTAATCACAGGGTCCAGATGCCAAGCTATGAAAGATCTTCTCCTTTCAGTTTCTTTCTGAATTAAATTAGATTTTGACTTGAGAAATGTGACCACATTATCTGTTTGAACATAAGGAAACTGCACAAATCCCTCATAAGACCTATGTAAAACTCCTTTTATGTTTAAGAAGGGGCAATTTTCTCATGTCCACATTTCTTAGAAAGGAATCTATGCTGCCCTTTAAGGAACTTGCATTCCAGTGCATATTTTTCTGGTGCAAGTTGAATTTAGGAATCAGTAGGAAAATGTGTAATCAATTGGTTATGCAGTATAGAAATTAGATCAAGTTTTGTGAAGATTCCCCCTGCAATGATGATTCCATAATACAGCTAAGGTGCCACAGCAAGCTGTAAATATAGCTAGGGCTATACATTTTATGATAAACCTTACTTGAAAAAATGTAAGGTTTGTCAAAACAAATAAATAAAAAAGGTAACCCCCAAAAAAAGAACCCAAGGACTTCAATCTGAATCTCCACTGGAATTCTATCTGTGTTCACTCATATTTTTCTGTGGCATATGTTAGACCTGTAGAAGCAAAAGTGTATGGTCTCTCCCTTCATTTAATTGGTTTAGTGCAATGGGAATTTTGAGTGGACCAAATAGCAGTAAAGCTGCAGTGAAAGAGTGTAAAATGAATAGTTTAAATACATCTATTGCATGTAAATATTTAAGTACTATCTCTGTATTAAGATAATACTTGTATTAGGGGAATTATAACTCTCAGAGAAGAATTTATATTTTTTTTAATATGTCTCCTTTTTCTCTGTACATTGCTTTTTATCTTGACAGTTATACGAACTATGCTGTCCAACAATTGATAAAACAGCTTTTTGAGGGTTATGTTCATAACTGCTTTTTAACAATATTTTTATTTCTGAATTCAGTTTGTTTTTATTAAATACTTCACATTTACTACCTCTAGATCTGTATTTTTTTCTAATAGTGAATGCAATTTATAACCATAGAAATTAAAAAGCATTTTTAACATTACTCACAACATTATTGTAGTTATGAATTTAAAAGTATATCTAAGTCAACGAGTAGCAGAAAAAAAAATCCTAATAGTGTGACATCCATGTCCCAATACACTAGTATAATAGATGAAGGTTCAAAATAAAAGATCAAGAATAAGCACAGCCTTGTTACCCATGATCCAATAAAGGTGAAATAAGCTGTGAAAGCAAGCATTATAGACATATGAGCCAGCAGGAATACTGCCAAGAATAGTTCATGGGGCACTGAGCAGCTGGATGAAAATCGCTGCTTTTCAGGACCTTTGGTCACTTCTCTAGGCCAGGGGCTCAGCAGCAACCTTACCACTGCCCCTGGCCAGTGTTCCTTTGAAGTACAGCCCATAAATATAAATCAGCCGCTACTTAAGTTGGCAACAGCAACAGTTCAGAATCCTAGAAGTACTGCATTTACTTGTTGGCATTAAAAAAATGCAATTATTGGCTGTTTCCTGTTGTGAGTGAAAGGGAGAACCTGGGTGGGGGTAGAACCATATAACCATTTTCCCATCCTCTCCAGTACGTTGTGCACTTCTAGCAAAAACATTGAGTGTGACTGATGAGCTGGGCACTTCTCTGCACCAAGTGCCCCAAGGAAATCAGTAGCTAAAGTCTGTAACTTAGTTCAAAGCATGTGAATCTAACAGGTTGATGGAGAAGCTTAGAATTCAGACCTTCATTGTTCCTAAATTAAATAAAAACACTTACAAAATCTATGCAAGAAAGCAGAGGAAGGCCAATTCTCAACATTAAATTCTTAGTCCCCATACAACTGTCCACAGAAAACAGACAGTTATTTTTGAGAGACAGGATTCATCAAAAAATACTACAATTTGATAAGTTAAATAGTAAATATATTTACAAGTTCAGTGAGAAAATCAGAATTTTTTGCCTTTCTCAGCCATATAAAATCAACAAACTAGAGGACTGAATGTTTGAGGAAGGTACGTTGCTCTGCAATCCTCCTGACTTTCCTTCTAAATAGATTTGTGTTCTAGGGAGAATCTTTAAGAAATGTTTAATAACAGCTCCTCTATAGCAACCTCACCATCCAGAGTGGATACACTTCAGAGTCACACCTTGGGTAAAGTTCCATCTCTTGTACAGGCTGGTACCAGGTCCCTGGGCTGAGGTCATTCTGTCTATTTTCTGAAATGCTCATGCATATTAGAAATCACTTTTTCTATGGGTCAATTTTTACAAACATCAGCAATATTTCTATCATATTCACAACAATATCTGCTCATTTTCACTCTAAAAGTTAACAGAAAACAAGTTAACAGAAAACCAAACAGCAACAAAAAACTCTCCTGCTCCAATTCAAAATCTGATAAAAATCAAAAGGTTTTCAGTTTTTCCAATATTAGTTGACTTCATTTTAGAAGAACATTGTTATGTAAGGTTAGCAATTTGGAATCATATCTGTACATATCCATTAAAGAGAAATATGAAATAAAAGAAGAACTCAAATAATTGTGATAGATTAGTATATTTAGAATAAGAACAAACCAAAATTCTATAACTGATCATTATCTTCAAGCCTTCAGTTACTTTATAAGGCCAGGAAATTTAATTTTAATTGAATAAATGTTATAGGACTCTAATCACTATATGATACAAATCAAATTTAAACAACTACAACTCATTAAAAACACAGAAAAAAAATTTACTGGGGTGAAATTTTCATGAACATTAATACAGTTAAGGGGCAGAAAAAAATTCTTTCTGTTACTGTGGTTGTTATACCTGCTGGCAGTCTTTGCCTGAAGACTTGATAAGACCTTTTTGACTATATTACTCTGTATTATTTCTAAAGGCTCTGAGTTTAATATTAAGACAGGCTGCATCAGCTGTTATATTAAAATGCAAATTAGTGGCAAAATAAAAAGAATGCAGAAACAGTCTCAGGGCTAGCTCTGTGCTTGGATTGTATTTGCACATGTTTATGTTAGACTGTAAACAAAAGTCATCTCCCTAGCCAGCATCATCTGGAAATGTGCTATAGTGTGAACATAGGAAATAAAAATTTGGAAAGGAAAATACTTGCAATTACTGCAACCATGCTGATAAATATCACCCAGAAAATAAAATATTATTTCATGGACAGCCTCATTCCTTCTGGTTTTCTTTGTGAACTCCTATCCCAAACCCTCCAAAAAACCCTAAAAAAAACCCTAAAACAAAACAATCATGACCACCAATGATTTTATTCGTATTTCTGAATGTAAAACTAAGGAAGTATCTGACACACATAATTCCTGTAGTGTGATAAATTTCCAGGGGATTAGTTTTCTTGAAAACATATTTGAAATTCTTGCACATATTTGATATTCAATTCAATTCAATTCAATAGATTTTAGCCATAAATAGATAAAAGATGACAGTACTAGTGTAAAGCTGAGGTTCTTATATATTCATACATCTTATGGAGAGAGATGGGGCAAAAAACAGTTCTTTGACTTTATTGGGCAGCCTCACTTTTAATTTTTTTATGACCTGGAAAAGGTTATTTTAAATATGACTTCTTTAACTCAGCTACCCAACACTCATCAATAACTAAATAAAAAGAACCTACTGCCTTATCTGAAATTCCCATCCTACACTAAAGATCAAATCCTCTCAGAATCCTTTATTATTGCCCAACTTTATCTGTAAAGTAAGTGACACAATATATCTCTTCTACATTTTTTGAAGCATGGACAGAAACGTACTCTTGGTGACTTCATTGGCTTTTATACATACTGCCTTATCCTGTCTAGTCATTCTATGGCTATCTCACGTTGCTCATATTTTGAAAATACTGTCTTCCTGCTAAATCCAGCTTTTAAAAATAAATTTTCTTAGGAAACACTCTAATTTTGATTATAACTGTGATTTATAAAACAAACTAAGTTATTTATAATTTTTTCTTCTGTGTTATATGTATGCTAAAGACACAAAGATAGAGATGTGTCCTCTTCTGATGATAACTGAGAAAGTTCCTGTTACCTTGCTCTCCCTGTGACATTTGGAACCATATCCTCCTTCTGGAAATGACCACGGACTGGTGTCTGCTCGCTCAGGTGTGCATAGGATTTCTGCCTCACCCATTTTAGTTAAATAAGGTGATTTAGTTCAGAGAATTTAAATAAGAACTTTGTACTGGACCAAAATGATTTAGGAAGAAATCACACACACATTTCTGCTGGCATAGCTGAAGAAGCAGCAGCCTATTCAGTCAGCCCAAGTATATGGTTATGTGACAGCATTGTTGCGGGTCTGAGAACTTTCTACAATATAAACCACAGATAAAACAACTCCTATCTTCCTAAAAAACATGTTAAACCCCCCCTTAAAAAAACTACATACTAGTCTTAAAAAATGAAAAAATAGAGAGAAAGAAGTGGCAGATTCTGATCTCATTTACATTCAGGTACATCTAAAAGCTTAAACCTTCAAAATGATACCTTACGGAAGTACAATTAGTCAGCTCTTGCAGTTCAACAGTCTGGGTATGGTTCATATATATTGCAAATATACAAACAGTAGTAAAAAGACTTCTTAGAAACTTCAATATGGCTGAAAGGTTTTGCAAGCACTTTAAAATTCCCATTAATTCTATGATATGAAAAATCCTTGCTCGTTTGATGGTCCCATGGAAAGTAATGGGAGTGTTGCAAAGACTAATGGCTGCATAATAGAGCTGATAAATGTGCAAGAGAGAATACAGCAACTTAAGATCATTTGCCATTTTGTATGGTGGAATTTAACATTCCAGAATTTATAATGCATATCTTTAACCAAGTTAATAATGACAGGGTTGGAGTTGGTGCATGTTGTGTTCAATTCTTACAATAAAAAGCTTTAATCTGAAAATAAAATACATTGGGAAACTACTATCAAGTAAATACTCATCTTGATGAACCTCCATGAGCGCAAGAGAAATAGCAAAATGATCAATGAACAGGATAAATTCACTGACAGAAAAGGAATATAATCTCCAATTATGGGATTTCCAAGTGTACATTAAGTCTTTAAATCTTAACTTGCATTAAGTAAGTTGCTGTGATTATACTTCAAACTCAGGAAACTCCACATGTCCAGTCCTTTATTGAATGCATTTGTTACTAAAGACCAAGGAAATGTATTTTCAGGAATAAATAATAAGCTTTTTTCTTCTAAGTTCCACAGATAGAACTATAAATAGCACCTATGACTAAAAATCACTTCTAGATTTTTTTTCAGAATAAGATAGAATAAAGTAAATAAGTTAGAATCTGAAATCATTAATGTACTAAAGCCATTCTTTTGATTTCCTGACAAAACTTCCATCCAGTAGAGTCAAATACTAGTACTCCAATTAAAGGATATCATGCTCAAGATTTCACTTCTGATCTAAGGACAACTAAAATATCACAACAGATGAGTGAGAGAACAATTCCAAAAATCACATCTTGTGTCTAAGAACAATTTCCAAATGTTTGCTACACATGAAGAGTATAATATAATTGAAATTTTGCAAAAGATTTAATCTTAATCCTTCTGTACATTGTTTTTCCTTCCACAAATTCCAAATAAAATAATTTGCAGATTAAATACTAACCCTAGTTCTTTGTTTGTATCTGCCAAAGAGATGAGTTATCTCTCATTTCACACCTGACTGAGAAGTGTAAAAAACAGCAAAAACACACTTTCTTGAACATTTAATCCATTCTGACTGAAGTGTACTATTACTAATATGAAATAAAAGAAAATAGAGTTAGAATTATCAGACCATGGGCTTAAAGTCAGCCAAAATTATTACTTTCACTATTCTCATGAGTAGTGGAAAGGCCTCTCCCTGAAACTTGAAGAAGTCAATATAATTAGACATATGGAAATCTTTTACAAACTCATGGAGATTGGTAAATGAATGAAGAGTAAGTGTAATAGTGCAGTAAATCTGCAGCTCTGAAAATTCCATGTCTAAGTTCATGGTCACTAGAAGTAAGGAAACTCTACCAGGAGAAAGAAAATTCTGCACTGATCTCGGGTTTTATGTCCTTTTCCTAAACTGCACAATGGACCAATATCCATTTGTTACCTTTGCTTGACTCAGAACAGCAGTTCTTGCCTCCTCACAGAAAAAGACATGGCTTAATGCTTTTAGTCACAAAAAGTATTCCCAATACTGACTTTTTATTTACTATCAAATTAAATATAAAATACCATGTATACCAGGATTTTGACATTACCAATCCTTTGCATTAAAATCCATAAATGGAACACATATGTATATGGAATATATTTAAAATGGGATAGCACAAATTTGTAATTTAGTACTGATACACAATGGTTGAAATTAATTCCACCAAGAGGTCTTCTGTTTGAAGAAAGTTTGAGTTGGAAATTGTCTTGTTTTTTTAAATAGCAGCTATTATTGTCAACAGTCTGACTCAGCCTTTGTAGATCCCATATGTGCTTTGAGGATTCTCCTTTATAAAAGTACTTTTTTTATTTTTGCTGATAAGAGAAATTCATGATTTCTGAAGAAATAGAGCAGGCTATGTCAAAAAATTAATGAGTTTTTACCCTCCTTTTTTTACTCCTAAATGCAAAAATACTTCCCATTTGGAAAAGAGAAAATGAAAACCTTACAAATCTATGTGGAGTTAAGAATGCCCCAGACTAGAAAGAAAGTTTTGCCTCAAAATTTCATGCAAATGCTCCCTTTTACACCTTTTAGGACTTCCTTTGCAAGGGATACTCTTCTGGCATGCTTAAAATTAATCCATATTACTGCAATATTTCTTGCAGCAATTTAAGTCCAATACTCTCTTTATTGCTCATGACTTGCTTTGAGCAATCTCTGTATGAAGGAGCTCAATGGGGATTGAAAGTAGAGGAGAAGGAAGTCAAGTATAATGCTCTTGTTCCAGATTCAGCATTATTTCTGAAAAAGCAATTGGCAAAAAACTGTTTGCAAAATTAACTTCCAGAATAATGAGAAGTGTGAATACTTTTTGCAGCTGATTTTATCTTTGGGGCTTTGTGGTGGCTGTGTAATGGGAACTAATGGACTTGGAAAAAAAAAAAAGCTTTTATAACTGCAAGTTGACTTGCTGCCAGAAATTCTCCAACCTCTGTGTCTTGCAGTCAATCAGACACTTGAATAGCCTGGACTTAAAATCTTAGGAAAACTTTGCCTGAAGGTGCAGTAAAAAACCTAACACACTCGAACAGTAGAAATACTTTGGTATTGCCCTTTCTGAAGGCATAAAAAAATCAAAACCAAAAAACTAAACGAACACTCATCATGCCTAAATAAATAATGAATACCTAAAAAAAAGTATTCTAAATGTAGTGGAAGTAAAAATTATTACATAAACAACATATCTCATTACTGTTTGGGAGTCCTTTCCAATATATTTTTTTACAAGACCACAAAGGCAAAAACAATCGTGGATGGAGGTCCTAATTTATCATGGCAGGTGTTAGAGAGCTTACCAGAAAGGGATTGGTAACTCTGCCAATAGCTAGCTACAAATTCTAATTTTAGAAGTCTTCTGCTTTTCCTGAAGGTTTTTTGTAGTACTCTGATCCTGATCCCTGAATTGGAGTCCCTGCTTGTAATATATTATTTTATCTGTCTGAAATACGCCTTAAGGAGCAGTAAGTGAGTTGCCTTGGAAGCCTTGCAGTTGATGGCAACAAGACTGAGTCTCCACCCTGAATTTCTGCTCTTTTGACTTAACAGATCTGCACAGAGGCCAAAAAGTTAATTGTGTTCAAAGTCTTAGCTGAATTACGACCCCTAGCAGTAGATCTGCATTTTGTGTTCAGGCAGTTCATGATGCTTCCATTCTCTTTCATCTCCTGCATAAATTAACTTCACAACTAGGTTTTGGTGCAATAGAGTAAATTCTCTTCATACCAGTTTGTAGGGTGCTTTGTTTTGGATTTGTGACCAAAAGAGTGTTGATAAATATCATGCTTGCTTACCCAAGCTGGTCACTTGCTCATTCCCCCCTGGTGAGACAGGGGAGAAAATCAAAAGAGTAATAGTGAGAAAACTCATAGATAAAAATGGTTTAATAGAGAAAGCAAAACCCACGCACTCAAGCAGAACAAGGAATTAATTCACCACTTTCCATGGGCAAGCAGGTGCTCAGCTATCCCCAGGAGAGAAGGGCTCCATCAGGCATAACAGAGACTTGGAAGACAGACACCATCATGCTGAACATCCCTCACTTCCTCCTTTTCCCTCCAGTATTATGTGCTGAGCATGATACCATATGGTCTGCAATATCCCTTTAGTCCGTTGGAGTCAAAGGCAAAATGAAAACATCCCTTAATTATCAACACCATTTCCAGTGTAAATTTAAAGCAGAGCCCCATACCAGCTACCGTGTAGAAAATATACTCTGCCTCAGCCAAAACCAGCTCACTAGCTCAGAGATGTTTTAGTTATTGCTGAGCTTGCACAGCGTCAAGGTCTTTTCTGCACCTCATTGCACCCCCCCAGCAGGAACCCCCCAGCTGGGGGTGCACAATGACTTGGGAAGGAACACAGCTGGAAAACAGGACTCCTTCTGACCCAAGGGATATTCCATACTGCATTGTGCTCTTCAGTAAAAGCCAGGGGAAGAAGAAGTAAGGCAGACACATCTGGGATCTCTTCCAAAGGAACCATGAAAAAGGACAAAGTCCTACTTACTTGGTGGGTTGGTTTTGCCCAGCCTGGTTTTTGGTAGCGGGGAGGCCACAGAGGTGGCTTCTGTGAGAAACTGCTGGAAGCTTCCACCACATTCAGCAGAGCCAATCCCTGATAGCTCTGAAGATGGACACGCTGCTGGCCAAAACTGGGCCAATTAGAGAGGTTGGTAATCACTCTGTGATAACATATTTAAGAAGAAAATAAAAACAAAGTGGGCTGTGCCCAGTTCTTTTCTTAGGTAGAGAAGAAAAGGAGGTGAGAACATGTGAGGGAAACAACATGGGGACCCCAAGGTCAGTGGAGAAGGACGGCAGGAGCTGCTCCAGGTGCCAGAGCTGAGATTCCTCTGCAGGCCATGGTGAGATCATGGTGAAGCAGCTCTGGCCCTGCAGCCCATGGGGATCCACAGGGAATGCAGAGATCCACCCACAGCCCCTGGGGGAGGTGCCCATGCTGGAGCGGGTGGATGCCTGAAGAGGCTGTGATCCAGTGGGAGACCCGGGGGAGAGAGGGGGCCCTTGCTTCCAGGCTGGAGTAGCCTGTCCTTGGAGGAATGCACCCCATGGAAGAGTGACCCAAGCCACAGTAGTTTGGGGAGAACTGTGTGCCCATGGGAGGGACTCACACTGCAGCAGTTTTGTCAGGACTGCTGCTCATGAGGTTTGGAACCATGAAGGCGAAGTTCATGGAGAACTGTCTCCTGTGGGAGAGACCCCACGGTCTCACAGAGGAAGGACTCCTCTCCTTCAGCAGCAGAAGAAAACCTCAGGTGACAAACTGACCAAATCCCCATCCTCTGTCTGCCTGTGCTGTTGGTCGGAAAGAGGGAGGGACTGGAGGAAGAGAAGATGGTTTATTTCACTTCTCATTATCCTCCTCTGGTATTGTTAGTAATAAATTCACTTCATACCTTTAAGCTGAGCCTATTTTGCCCTTGGAGTGTTTTCTCCTAGTCCTTATCTCCTCATGAACCCTCTGTTAATTTTCTTCTCTTCTCTGCCTAGCTATAGCAGGGGAGAGTGAGTGAGCAGCTTTTGTGGGTGCTTGGCATTTGGCCAGCATCTCCAACCATGAAACTTAGAAATGGCTAAATATCTGCAAAGCAGTAAATAGATTCTTTATTTTGTTTTGCTTGTGTGTGAAGTTTTGCTTTACCTATTAAACTGTTATTTCAACCCATGAGTATTCTCACTTTTACCCTTGTGATCCTCTCCCACAATCCACTGGGAAGGGAGTGACAGATCAGCTGTATGGTGCTGAGCTGCCTACTGAGGTTACACCACCATAAAAATTATACAGTTTTATTTAAAGAAAAGTTTTAATGACATCTATGACAGGTTTGGGTTTTTTAGTTTTTAAATAAAACCATAATTTTTTTCCCATCCTACATGTTTCTAACTATCAGGGCTCCCATAGAGGAGGTAAATTTTAGTTATCACTTGGGATGTCAATTAAAAGCTAGTTTGCTGCATTATGTTAATAACCTGAATATTATAACACAGAAAAAGAAACCAGCTGCAAAGCTGGTCAGAAAGCACATGCACATGCAACATGGTGTAATAAGAGAACATTAGAAAAATTTCTGAAATAATGAAAAATATATATAAAAATTTTTTCAAATTATAGAACCATTAGATTTATAGCAGTGCTCTGCACTTGCATGTAAACACAGTTCTATATAGAAATGTAAGCAAGAATCAAGATGACCAAGTTGCTTAATCAGCAATTATTTTCCTTTAACTGAAGACAGCAAACCAGCATCAAGGTAATTACATGTAATGATACATATAATATTTTTCCTTCATACAAACTGTGGTCTGAAAGCCACCTTTCTCCTCTCAAACACCAACATATAAATACATTTTCCAAAGTCACATCATTATCACATGCCAAACCTGATAACGTATTCCACCCATTAGAGTGAGATATTTGTAGTGAATCTCAAGAAATACATTTTGTTATGATTTTTGCCATGTTTTATTTTAATCACTACAAAAGTACCAGCTTTATTACATTCTGTTACTCACTTATAAATGATGCTGTACTTCTTTCAGATTCTGAGGAACCTAACAATTGATCAGGTGAAGTCCTTTGTGACTGAAAAAAGGGAAAAATCACACCCATTTTTAAAAAGGGTAAAAGTGAGGATCCTGGGAACTACTTACCATTCAGCCTCTGTGACCAGTGAGCTGATGGAAGAGATCCTCCTGGAAGGCCTGTCAAGGCATGTGAATGACAAGGAAGTGACTAGAGATATCCACGTGGCTTCACGAAACAAAAGTTCTGCCTGGCTAATCTCTGGGCCTCTACACTGGAGTGGCCATTGTGGTGGGTAAAGAGTAACAGATGTCTTCTGTAAGGCCTTTGGCACAATTCTACACAGCACTGCTAAACTGGACATATTTGGCTTGATGGATAGGCTATTGAACAGGAAAGGAATTGGAAGGCTGGAGGCATCCAAAGAGTTGCAATCAATGGCTTGATCTCCAAATGGAGATCAGCACCAAGTGGTGTTCCCCGGTCGTTCACATTTGCCCTGCTAGTGGGAGTGAGCATCTGCAGCATCTGGATGATCCCAAACTAAGAGGTACAGTTGGTACAATTGAGGGAAGGAATGCCATCCCTAGGGACCTTGACAGACTTGAGGATTGGGCCTGTGTGAACTTCAAGAAGTACATGAAGGCCGAGTGCAAGGTCTGCAGTTTGGTCAAGGCAAACTGATGTATAGGCTGGGTGTGGAATGGATTGAGAGCAGTGGCACAGAGAAGGAATCATTATTACAATACCAGTAGATATTGGTAGCTGTTTTTTAAACTGAAAGAGGGTAAATTTAGATTGGATGTGAAGAAAAAATTTTTCACATTGAGGATGATGGGATACCAGAATAGGCTTCCCAGTGAAGTTGTGGATGCTCCTTCCATGGTGACAAAGGTCAGGTTAGATAAGGGTTGAAGCAACCTGATCTAGTGAAAGGCATCCCTGCCCATTGCAGGGACTGGGGTTGGATAGGAACTAGGTGATCTTCGAAGATCCTTTACAATCAATTTTTTTCTATAATTCTATGAATCTGCATTAAATATCACATGGGGCTTTATGGTGTATTTTGTGGAGGGTTTTCTTCAGATTTGTTTTCAGCATTGTGCTGAAAAACTATGGCATCCTAACAGAGCCAAGTTTTTCCACATTCTCTAAAAATTATTATTTTATTTATACATATAGTTTTTCTTGCTAAATCCTTGATAATGGAAATGTAGTCAGCTGCTTTTAGTAAAGACTTCTTCAAAGAAGACAAGAAAGCAATAAATCTTAAATTCATGCACATGTGCATTCACACACATTTCATTCACAAAGAAAGTAGGTGTGAAACAAACTTGTGCTTTCTAGACAATCTGAGAGAGGAATAACATGGTTAGGGATTATTTTAGGTACCATATGATGTGAAATTAAGTACAATAGGTCACAACAGGCCAAATCAGATTGTCAAGGTGCTGTATCAGCTTGGACCACCTCTGATCTGACAGTGATCTGCCCAATACTCAGGGAAAAAGGGCTTCAGTCACACACCCACTGTGCATGGCAAGTCCAGACAATGAAGCTCACTCTATGAACTGCAGCTCTCCAGTGGCAAATACGAATAGAACCCCATTTCGTACTTAGAAAGGCTTCCTCCTGAATTAAAGATGAAGAAAATACACTGAACTCTGACTGCAAGTCTGCCTGTTAGGCTGTTTCCCTGAAGGACTATTGTACTTTGCTCAAACTTACAAATGACAGCTTTAAAATACACAAAAGTGTTTAACGATGGCACACATGCCTTAGTTTAAAGGATCAATACAACAAAGAATTGCTAATATGTATTCTTCCTGAGTACAGTCATTGTATGCCAAACTGCTTAATTTATTTATGAACATCAGCTGCTTTTGTAGATGTTTTCATTTCCATCTGCATTGCATCATTTTTTTTTCTACTTCATGAAAATTCACTGGAACAGAATTCTGCAAGACCAATAATTGGCACATAATATAAACACCAATTTGCTGGGGTAAAAAAAACAGCGAGCATATGGAATTTAATAGAAAATTCATAGGCGTTCCTTTTTGCTTCTTCTTTTTCCTGCTTTCTCCAGTCCCCCACTTTTCCCATACTGTCCTGTGACACATGCAGGTTTAGTAGCACTAAATGCTTGCCTAGCAAATTACCCTGGGTGCACTGCAATATATTTGAAAGTGCTGCAAGCAGTAATCTGCAGTTATTTCCAGTACCACTGAAATGCATCTATTACAGTTTTCAATTCTCACTACCACCTTTCACTTGTATGAATTTTAGATTCAGTCCCCATTACACCTCTGATTGCAATAAGAATTTTCCTTGCTGTCCTTAGTGTGAATATAAGATAAAGATCATAGTGTAGCAGCTCCACAATCCATCATCTAAAATCTCTATTTCCATTAAGAGTACTGTTGTGTGGAATGCACAAAACAGTTTTTTACTCTGCATGATGACAATAAGTGAATAGAGAAATTTTGCAGTAATACTAGTGGTAGAGAGCCTAGTGGTGTTTCTTCATTATGTGAGAGAGGAAAAGGGGTGAAGTTACAGAATCTTTTTGTCAGATTAACTACGACAAGAAAAGTCTATCAGCGCTTCCAACAGCTGCTGTGCAAAAGAAGCATGAAGATGCTGCAAAGACCCATTTTGGAAATAGAGTTCTGGTCTCATCACAGCAAAGCATTTAAAATACAAATATGGCCAAGCTGGGTGTATTACTTTTATCATAAAACGAATGCAACCATTGGATTTTAGTAGACTTCAACTAAATACAGTGAAAAGTCATTATGCTCAGTGTTTTCATCACTGGCTTTAATCTCTAACAAAGTCCAGACCCTTAAGCAAGTAAAAAGATACTTTTCTATTAAAAATGACACTGAAGAATCCTCATAAGCAAGACAAAGGTGATATATTTCAATACCACTATATGAAGCTATAAAATGCACATACATAGTTTTTTTTACTGAAATCAGTTATGGGTTTTGTTCTCTTTTTTCTTTTTCTCTCTCTTTTTTTTTTTTTAACAGCATCTCAGTTTCCTTATAGGCTAAGAGAAAACAGACGTTAAGCTAAATAGCACGCAATTATGTTTTTTTTCTATAAGGTTAAGAGAAAATATCTTTTTGTGCAGTGCCAGTCCCAGATATTTTTGCCAACCTGTGATATGTCTTTTCTTCTTCTATTCAGTTTACTGATTAATAACAAATTCCATGGCCTGTGGTGGCATACATATCTGTGGTGGCATGCATACACTCCATTACTGTCTGAGATATCAAAACTTTGCTTAATTTGAGATGTGGTTACTTTTAAAAGAATGTGAACTGTGGTAATACATGTACATGAAATTGCCTGCATTGCAGGAATGTTTCCAGCTACGTGACAGAGGGTGTGCATCTTTCAAAGGAAGGGAGAAATACATAAAGGAGTGGCAGCTCCAAGAGAAAAAAAAAAAGAAAAAGAAAAAGGTTAAATAAATTTAAAAAGCAAATACTTTCAATGAGAAAAAAATAAACATAACTTACAGTTGACCCTGGCCAGCTTTAATTTATGGGGTGAAAATGGGACACGCTCAAGCTATCTTATACAACCATAACACTGAAAACCATACACACATTTAGGACTCAATAAGTGCACTATTTACTAGACAGGTATTTTCATAACCATACTACATGCATATCTTATTTCAGTTTAACATTACTATGACTACAATCAACTAATATCAGTTCAGAAAATATACACACATTGAATCATGGTATGCAGTGTCCAGAATAGAAATAAAAGCTTGTGAAATTACCTTGAAAACACTTCTTCAAAGTAAACTTGATACAGTGGGTAGTATTAGAGACATTGTTTTTTCAATAAGTAAACACCACAGTCTTAGTACCTAACACCTCATCAATATTACTATATAATACTGTTAAATGTGCAAAATGACAGAAGAACAGTTAAACTAAAACATAATGAAGATGGAAAATTGCACAAAATGAAGCAATATGGAAAGAGTATTGCTTATTTGTTCATTCCATAAGAAGTACGAAATTATATAAAGCAGCTATGCTACTCAGAAAAGTCTCATAAAAGAGAATTTAAATTTGTTTTGTGGACCTGATGACCTCTAGATTTGACCTGTTTCCTGATGAATTTTGCATCTTAAAAAAAAAAAAAAAAAGCTCTGCTTTCTCCTCACACCATTCTGAAGGCTTTTTAAAAACTAATTTAATTCAAAATACAGAATTTTGCCAATAAAAAGATGACAGGATGAAATTCCTAAAAGAAAAATTCTGCTTCTAGATGTGCTTAGAAAAAAACCTCATCTGCAGCATTATTATATAAAATATTGCAGCCACATGGGACCAAATAATTATTTTGTAAGTTCCATGGGGTGCTACAAAAACCCAGATGGCATTAGACTTTACATCTTTGCAACTCATTTTGTTTTATACATTTTAACACAACATATTTTGATAATACCAAATAAATATAAAAACACTAGTCACTGCCATTCCTTAAAAGAAAATTAAACTGTTCCCCACAGATTTGTTCAGAAAAGGCATGAAGAAACAACTTCCTTAAAAGAATGAAACAAACAAGGAAGTCATCATTTAGTACACAAAAGGTCAGCTCAATGTGTTGAACTCAAGGGAAGAGCTTGAAAGAAATTAAGCAAATTTGAAAGTCTTTTATCTCTATGGGAGCTGCAAATTCTTGGTGCGTAAGGCCTCAAATGGAGAATGTTCCAGACAATGTTATATTCTGGCCATTAGGAAATACACATATTTGAACTCCCACATATAGAAGTATTCCATTATAATGCAACAAAGCATATTCTCCGCATGGTGTTTCTCATGTATTAAACATGACAGTGTAATGATTTGTGCACTGTTATTTCTGTAAAACTATGAGCTGCACATTCTCACTGAACCAGTCCATGTCCTCCTCAAACTTTCAAAATGTGTGCCAACAGCTGTGTTGTTGAGAAACTCTCAAGGCTCTTTTTTTTTTTCCTTCTACAAAACCAGATATTTCTCATTAATAGAGCAAAAGTTTAAAACATGACTAAAAGCAGTAAAATACTCTCCTGATTTGGTATCTCTGGGTGACTTTCAGAGTTTATATAAGAAATGTTGTATATTTTATAGAGTTGGTACATCTTTAAAGCAGCCTTACAATATATGACATTTGATTTGGGCGGATTTTGCCAAGTTGTACCTTATTACCTTGAATTTTATCTAGATCACCTTAATTCTACAAATCAGTGCTTAAAGATATAAAGAATAAGAATGAGATACAGGACTTGTATTTTTATCTCCAAAATATTTATTTAAATTCAGTACAACATCCTATGTATACCAAATTATATCCTAGTATTGTAAATAATATTTATTCTTGGCTAAAAAAATATATTCGTGTCAAATTTAATTTTTAGGCAGGAGCACATTTATTAATATAAAAAGAGGTAGAAAGAGTGGATACCAACAAAGAAATGGCTTTTACAGATGAAAACAACATTTATGAGAAGTATACAACGTTATAAACATAAGTTAACACTCTTAAAAACATCAAGGTTAAAGTTATATTTAATTAAATTTATTTCTAATAGAAGTAATTAATAATTATAACACAAACACCAACAAATCCATGTACAGTTTAACAAGTGCACTGATTTTCAAAATGCTACCTGCAAACTTGCTTGCTGAAACATACTGTATGACTGTATTTCATATTGTGACAAGGCAAACTTCCAAACTTCTTTGATATCAGTTTAACTCCACTCTAATTCTGTTTGAAGCTAAATGTTGATTCATGTTTTTTTCAAAGCTGACTCTTTTTTAAAATGTTTATCCTTGAACAGCCTACTGACACATCTGGCAGAGTCACATGAATGCAGATGGAATTCTCACTGAGCAGATATCTTTAAATGGAAAAATCAGCATTGTTCAATGTTTGCAAGATCATTGGTAAGCTGCATTCTGCTTTTAATGTAAATATATCCTCATCAAAGGAGCAGGAATTTAACAAGAATAAACTGACCACTTGACTCCCCAGAAGCTCATAAGGTCTGAATTTAGCACCATAGTCAGGTTAAAGTTTTCCTCGCAGTGTGATAAATACTATTTATTCAACAATTTTAATAATCATGTTAGCTCATTGGAAATAATAGAGTTATATCTTATTTTCTTAAAAATTTTAAGCTGTTCATTCCATTATGAAAACAACTACTGCTGTGGAAATTGATATTTTCTCAATACAGATTTTAACTCGCTTATGTTTATGAAACACTGACAACAAATTGCTTTGAGCTACACTTGCAAAAACCAATTTTTTTAAAAAATGGGGACAAATATTTCTACAATTTGTCTCCTACAACTAATACTTTGGGTTATACAACAGATTTTTTCTGCTCTTTACATAAGAAAACCCCAATGAAATATGATAGACTATCCATCATAACCTGATTTTGAAATATAGTCCCTGAATCTTCTTTTGAAAACCATAATCTAACTTGACCAAAGCAGAACAGGTTGCACTGTTGCAAAACAGGCATGAGATATTCTAATCAGTCTAGAAATCTTGATCAAAGGCATCTATAGTGACCTTAATCTCGAGGCCCACAGCGTGCAAAGACTATGATGAAATCTTCATTAGCTTGTTTCCTGAGTTCTGTAGGTTTGGGAGAATAGAAATGGAAATTTAACATCAGTTATCAACACTGGTTAATTTTAACTCTTTACAATTCATCCTCAAAAAATATCTGCCAGTTTCCTCATATAAATTTGGTTCAGTTCAGCTGGAGAAGGGACCATCTAATACACTTTCTTGCCAAGGAGGTCTGGATTGTTACACTCAGGTAAGTTTTTGCCTGTAAGACCTAGTGCTGAATGGGAAACAATTTAATGTACTGGCATTCCAGTGTAAATAGAGTTATAGTTTCTAAACATACTAGATATATGTCTAGTGTACATAATTCCTGCTATTCACAAGCCAGCCTTTACAACAGGGGATGTCTGAGGCATAACAATCTGAGACACCCTAAAGTAACAGGATAAGACTGCAGATAGGACTTCACAATAGTGCAAGATTTACATCTATCCTTTGTCATATCCGTCAGGCCTGCATATCAGAGATACTGTCATACATGTAAAATGGAGCCAGATAGACATGTGGGCAACCTAATCAAGTTCAGTTGAGTTCAAATAGCAATTCAGCTTCTCAAATGCCAGTGTCTGCTTTGCTGTGCCTGAAAAACTCAAAAAATAAAGAACATCACAGAATTACAAAATTGTTGAGATTGGAAGGTGCCTTGTGAGATCATCTAGTCCAACCTTTCTGTTCACACAGGGTGACCTAGAGCAGATTGCCCAGAATCATGTCCAGGTTGGTTTTGAGTATCCTCACAAGTGGAAATTTCACAAGCTGTCAGGGCAACATGCACTAACGTTTGGCCACCCACGCAGTAGACAGCTTTTTGTTGCATTCAAGTAAAACTTTCTTTATTTTCAGTTGTGGCCATTGTCTCTTGTCCTGTCAGTGGGTTCTACTGACAAGTATGTGGTTGTTATACAGCTTCAGGTGTTTGTATGGGTTAGTAATCCTCCTGAGACATCTCTTCCCCAGGCTGAATACTCGCAGTTCATTTAGCTTCTTCTCATGTGAGAGGCTTCGGTCCCTTAATCCTTCTTGCATTGAAGAGCCTAGAACTGAACACAGTACTTGAGATATGTCTCACCAGTGCTGAGTAGAGGGGAAGGTTCACTGTCCTTGACTTGCTGGCAATGTTCAAAATGCAGTCTTGTACACTGTCAGTCTTCTTTGCTGCAGGGGTACACAGCAGTCTTCTGGCCAGATTTCTGTTTACCAGCACAGCAAGATTTTTCTCTGACAAGATAATTTCCAGCAGGTTTTATATGGTTGCTGGAGATTATAATTTTCCAGGTTCAGGACTTTGCATTTCCCATTGTTGAACATCATAGGATTCCCCTCAGCTCAATTCTACATCCTGTCAAGATCCCTCCAAAGAGCAGATCCCTTGTTGCATCAGCCACTTCTCACACCTAATTATCATCTGTGAACTTGCTGGGGGTTCAGTCTGTGCATCTCTTCAGGTCATTAATGAAGGCATCAAAGAGTGTTGGCCCCAGTACCAGTACCTGGGGTACACTACTAGTTACCTGCCTCCAACTGGACTTTGTGCTACTTGTCATAACCTGATGGACCCAGCTGCTAGGCCAGTTTTCAGTCTACATCACTCTTCACCTATCTAACTAGTGATCTGTCATCTCATCTATAAGGATGTTATTGGACACAGGGTCAAAGGCTTTACTAGAATCAATGTAAAGAACACTCACTGCTCTCCTGTTGTCCTCCAAGTAAATCACTTAATTGTGCAATGTTGGTTAATGATTTCATGATTTCACTTCTATAAATCCATGCTGACTACTCCAAATTGTCTTCCTCTCTTTCAAGTGTTTGGAGATGGTTTCAAGGATTAGTTGTTCCATCATCTTCCCAGGGACTGAGGGGGTTCATTTGCCTGTAGTTCCTCAAATCTTCCTTTTTGCTCTTCTTGAAGCATATTTCACACTCAAACACTTGAATTTACATGTCTTAATGTGTCTGAATTCCACGAAAGATATAAAAAATTGCAGGAAAACCTAACAAAGTACACAGGGAATCTATCTGGTTATATTATATATATAGCACCCAAACACTATATTTCATTAAACAGGTTTTTATTACAAGGCACAGTTTATATTTAGATGATATTCCTCTGCCAAGAAAGCCATGAGGCAGAAATTGCTCCCATACCCAACTGCCATATAACATCATATAACCTGTACCCAAATCCATGAAAAATATTGTTTGGAAAACAGAGACACTTCATCACACTAATACACAATGAATTCCCTAGGAACTTTTCAATTGCATGTCTTTGAGTCACCGGCCTAATAAAGCCTTTCACTCTCTTACAGCTGTATGGCTACCCTTAAAACATAATGACTGCAAATGTGAGACGATTTATTCAAAATTTAAATAAAAATAACAGAATCTTTTTTTTGATGTCATGATTGAAATTTTTGTACTGCTACATGTTTGTATGTAAAGCACATTTTCTTGATAAATGTTGGAGCAGCACTAATTTTTTCCCCCTTATAAAAAAAAGTCAAAGGAAAATTATTCACCTGATCTCTTAACTGCAGCATCTGATTTTAACAAACCACAAAATTTCACAGTGCTCACTAGCACTCTTGAGAAATTATTTTCCTCCCTGATATTAGTACAGCTTGGAGATCACATCTTCATGGGATCTGAAGCACATGATTGGTGCCCTCGGGTTTTATGGTTACTTATGTCTGGAGAGACTATTATCTGTCAAGTAACATTGCAGTTTAAGCTATTCTTTTTTCAATAAAAGTTGCAGCCTTGGTCTTTAAACCAGTTGTTAGCATGCTGTATATTCTGCTTTCACCTTCCAGAGTGGCACACACATTGTCCAGAGCATTTGTACACAGCTTTAGTGTTCTTTTCCACAGCAAAAACTCTGCAGCCATTAACGAATTACACGACCTCCTGAAACAAGGTAGGCCAAATTGTACCCTCAAATACACAACCAAAACTTTCATTGGTTGCAGTCTCTGTAGATTCAATGGGAAGTCATCTCAGATTTGTATCTGAGGGCAGAACGTGACCCAGTGCATCCATTAACTGGCCTTAGTCTGTATAGCTCTTTATCAACTTGGGGAGGAAAGACACAGATTAATGGATGGAGGATGAAAGAGTGAAAAAAATTAGGTCCTTAAAGGTTTCTGATGAGCTGGGAAACTGAACACAACAACAGCTTTAAAAAAAGATGCAGAAATATGCTTAAATATTTGAAAAGTTGGTACTTGTCATAGTCAACACTTTGAAATTTTAAAGCAATTGTTTTATTTTATTATTATTATAATATTATTAAAATTACATTTCTTATATTTCAGCTCAGGGAGAAAATTTCAATAAGGTTTGGGGTTTTTTCGGACAAAATATAAGGGTTTGTCTCAGAATGGCTGGGGTTGGATGGGAGTTTAAAGATCATCTATTTGATATTTATCGTCTACTCTTGGTGCGTTTGGTTCTATTTATTTAAAGTAAAATAGCCAGCATATGGTGCAGTTACTAAAACTTGTAAGGATTCAAAATTAAAGTTCAAAGATAAGTTTCATATAAAATAAAAATATCTTAAACTTTAACATAAGGTTTTGACAAAAAAATAAGTAGCTTAATGGATCCAGGTTTCTAACAGAAGTGAGTCTGAGTTATAGTCTGGGCAATCTGGGATAATTTAAAGTAGTTTCTTGCAAGGAGATTGCCCTAATAAAACATTTAAAGAATAACAGCACATTTTGTGCACTTCACTGTTCTGGAACACTTAGGCATTGTAAAATCTAGAGAACTGGTTAAAATCATGAATCCACACTGAAAATTCTGAAGGTGTTCAAGAGAAACATTAGGATAATTTGCTCAAATCTCAGACATGCACTTTGTTTGGAGGACTGAAGTAAGATTATTTGATCCCCCACGGGTCACCAGGAAGACAAACAGGCATCTGTGTGAAAATGCTTCAAAAACTTCCCTCTCACCCATTCTTGGGTTGAGCCTTTAAACTAGTAAATCTTGGAAAAATAAATTGTGCATTCATATTTTGACAATGAATGATTTCAGAGCCCTGACCTGAAAAACTAGTCTCTGCTGGTCCCAATGGATGGCCAAAAAGAGAAATGACAAACCGCAGCCAATTGAGGACACTATCAAAACCACAGTTTGGGTTTATGCCTTTAGCTCCCCTCTCTCAGGGTCCATTGTCCCCCACACTTTTCCAGAGGCAGGCGCCTAAGAATACGTTTTCTTGCAGAAGGGAGATGGAGCAGGAAGCACTGAGGCTGAGCTTCGATTCACTGCCCACTGCTGCACTAGGAAAGTGCTCAAGCAGAGAAAGCAACCCATCAGCAAAGACCTCTTCCACTCCTTGTCGGGAAAAAGGTCAACCTGCATGGTGACTCAGTGGCCCTACAGTAGTTGCTATTTGTCAAAACTCAGCTTGTTTTTCTATCTTGTTATGCTACACTTGTATTAATTCAGAACAAAATAAATACCTGTAATATTCCACAGATGGTGATCTACATTTCAGACAGTATTGAAGCGTACAGGAAACAGGACAGCCCTTGACTGTCTTACCACCTATTCTGAATTTTCTGTTGCTGAGATGCAATACTTTAGGAAGTTGCATCACAACAGCACTGCAGATCTATGGGAGCTGTACACAAGGCAGGAAAATTTTCGGTTAGAAAGGGTATTGGAGAGAGGATTGCATTGAGTTATTACAGATTCTAAAAAGGTTGCTCAAATCATTAATGCCCCCTCAATAGCATATTTATTCTCCATAAAAATGAAAAAAAAAGTGTAAAAATCTGAAAAATAAGTTGCTTTACCAAATTATTGTAGAATGGAGTTTTAGTCATTATACTTGAGAAAAAAAGAATTATCTACCTTAAGAGATATTGCTGGCAAGTATTTAATATCTATTTTTAATTCTTACTAATTAGAACAAAACATTTTTCACATCCCATTATATTTAGACCTTCACTAACATTTGAATTTTAAGGAAAAAATTCACCATTACAGCCTTAAAAACCTATCAAAAATACAGTAACACCAATTTAATTGTTTGTGAGGATTGTGCTCAAGGGAAAAAAGAAACATTTAAAAGCTTGTTACAGAATGCATGTGGCTCAAGGTTTATATTTTCTGGTTTCAAACATAAACATGTTTTCAAAGAAACATTCATGTATTAAAGTGTTTTCAACAGAATTACTGCCTTCAGTTTGTTTTCACACAAAATATGGGACTCTTTTCAAGTTAATGGATAAATTTGCTCATCTCTTTCTTTATTATCAGGCAAAGATAAATAAGTCTTTTTCATTCAATCTGCTGAGATAACTTGTGCCCATGCGAAAGGTGATCTGTTCTAATCAACTTCGTGAAGTCTGATGGAATTACACCGAACATATTTCATACCTGACACAACTACAGAATGATACAGTTCAGGACAAACATTGGTGACCTGAATAATACATGACAGACAGATGACCGGGTGAGAAAAGTAATTTTTCACCTACACCACTTGAGTTTCTTTATTAAAGGCTGAGACATATTTGATGGAAAGAAGGCTGCTTTGCCAGCTAAAAGCTGGTGTGTTTTATTAATAGCTCAGTCAGTATTCCCTTGCCATTTTACTACTTGAAACATTATTTTGACGATAAAATACTACATGTATCTAGTTTGCATGGAAAGCACCATGGAAAATACCACCAACATGGCTAAAGAGAAAAATAAAAATTTAACAAATAAAAGTTTTAATTATTTAACTTTAATTTTTAATAGATGCACGTTTTAAAACCAAAGTTATCATGAAGGAGAAAGGATTCTGGAAATAGAACAACTACATAATCACAAGAGAATATATCAAATATCTGTAATGGATAGAAATTATCTTTCCCATGAGCTTGCAAGTAGATACAATACATTTAAAAAGAAATTTACTTTTCATAAAAGTCAAGTAAATTTGGCCTCAATAATACAATTTTTTTTAATGCGACTTAAATAGTGTTTTGTCAAGGAAGGTTAAGGTTAGGACAAACAATAATATCTTAGAAGTTGGCCCGTGAAAAGGTGGACTGCCTCAAATATTTCTGTGTTTGAAGGCATACCAAGTTTTACTCTTGGCTGTATTTTTCCTCTGCAGACAGCAGCCAGGACAAATAGTTTTCTACAAATTCATAGTGTGTGACACCAGAGATCCAAAGGCTAGACAGAGACCACATGCTCATGTTGTACTAATGACTCTTGTTTCATCAGTTTAATAAGTAACATATATCACTGTTATCATGAACTCTCAATAATCTCTTTTCGGTGCTCAAAGAAGCTTAAAATCTTAAATGAAAACTCAGAAAATTCCTGTGTTGCTGTTTTACTTGCTGTAACAGAAGAACACACCATATATATATTTAAACAGCATTTTTTCAGTGCTTTTTTTCTATGGTAGCCTTTTGAAGCTAATTGAATGCACATGTCATACTGAAAATAGTCTAGAAGCTGCTATAAGTTTAAATGTGAATACAAAACTGCTCATGGACCTAGCAAGCAAATATCACTATATAGTCATAAATATTTCACTTGAAAGAATAAGAGCTTGCTCTTTGATACTGGAAAACGCACAGAAAGTTACCTGAAAGAAATAAAACTAAGTATGCAGTGTATGATATTGGACAAGTTCTGCTAACATTAGAAGTGTTACATATTTATACAACATATACAAACAGCTTTAGGGGTATAATGCTTAATTAAATTTAAAATAAATTAGACCTAACAGTAATCAGAAGTTGTCCTAGATCTGCAAATAGCCTTAAAATCCTCTGCTATTTCTACATATAAATATATAACACAAACACCCTTTTTCACTCAGAAAGATTTGCTTTTCAGGCTTTATTGAGTCCTCAGACATGAGCAGAACAACAACAAAGAAATTCTTTCTTCTCATATGTCCATACTGCCTTTGTCATATCCTAACAACAATACAGATTCCTTCATGTAAGTAAGCTTCAGTATCTCTGATGAAGCCCACAGGATTTTCAGGGCATTTTCTAACAAAAACTGGGGTCATTATACTTTACCAAATTAAGTGTTTAAACTGCTCCTTGTAACATCATTTAATAGGCCAAAAACATCACAATCAATAATGTTGTGCAAAGATACCTTCAAGACAATATTGAGAAAAATACTTTAGATCACAAACTTTTGTTGAGAGGAGATAGACTGCAATGCCTAAATGATGATAGGGCTCTCTAGATCTGGGATAGCTACTGGGAAATCAGTGAAAAAATGTTTGGTGGGGTTTTCAGGCAGAACATAATATCTAAAAGCTCCCAGAGGTTTTCTGGATGAAAACTTGAGCCTAAATCTCCTGCATCCTCAGCATCAAACATATGCACAAAAATGCACTGTAAGTCAGAGAGACAGACTGTTGGAAAACTCTTTTTTATCAAAATGACACAAGCAAGCTATAACCTGATTTTTCCCCCCCCAAAAAAATTGGGTTTTTTAATGTGTTTCTGTGGCTACTTTAGTTAAACAGAGTGAGGTGCAATTTTAAAACTTTTGTAGCTTTGAGAGTTCTTACCATGGCAGCCATGCCATTATGGACTACTGTTTTTCTGAATTGAACAGAGATTCTTCACTGTACAAGAATTACCCACATGAGCATATATTATTTGTAAAGATAAGGCCTAATTCTTTCTCTGCAAAATGCAGATTTCTTCTCAATTTGAACTCTTCTGTCTGGAATGGTACAATTAATGTAAGTCTTTCCATGCGAAAAAACCTGAGGTTCATTAACTGAGCTTTTGAGAGTTTGCAACAGCAGTAACTAAGCTGAGATATCTATGAATTCCTCCAGGAATCAAAGAAATCTGGCATCAGGCCCAAACATGGGTAAAAAAAAAAAAAAGAAAACATTCCTAGTGATCTTTGGAAGTCAAATTTTTTCTTGTTGGAAAACCTGAATTTATATATATACAGCAGAAATATCCAACTTCTTTTAGAGTAGACAAGCTATATTACATTATACCAAATATCTGGATAGAAAAAATAAAGATTAAGTTAAAAATTCCTGAGAGCAATGAGACAATCAAGCAGAAGGAATCCTCACATCAAATCAGGCCCAGAGGTGTCCTGTGAACAGTTCTGTGTCCACAATGTGTACAATATGGTTTTAGAAGGGCATGTAGTGACAGAACAAGGGAAAATGGATTTAAACTGAATGAGGGTAGGTTTAAATTAGATATTAAGAAAAAATTATTTATGCAGAAAATGGTGATGCACTTGAACATGTTGCTTAGAGAAATTGTGGATGCCATATTCCCCAGCGTTCAAGGCCAGGTTGGATGGGGCTCTGAGCAGCCCTATCTAATGGAGGGTTCCCTACCTATGGAAGAGAGTTGGAACTAGATGATCTTTAAAGTCCCTTCCAGCTCAAACAATTCTTTGACTCTATGATGTGAAAGCATAGCTAAAATAATAAAATATATACATTTATAATCATAACAAAATGTGTATTTTCAATATTAGTCATATGCCTTGGTGTTTTAATTGGGTAATGCAAATATCCATTGGGCATGTTGATATATATTTCCATCTACTGTTTTCAATTTGGCCTATGCTGGTCACTATTGAGTCATTGCAAAAATGCTTGAAACCAGAAAGTCACAAGGAAGCCTCTTTTCACCTTCCATTAAGCATGGGGCTGTGCTATTCCAAACATAATCCTTAATCTATGAATCATTCTGTGTGTTACAGCTATTAGATGCAAAACTATACCTGCGCTATCGTATTCTCATCACATAATACCAGTATTCCCAGTATGTTGCCCTACAGGATCTAGTTCCCAGTTGCCATGCAAGGAACAGGCCCCACTCCCTCTTCACATGATGGGATTCAGCCCAAGACTTGTAGAGGTTTCAAGTTTTTGTTTACAACATAACTTCACTTGTGTTACTGAAGGTTGAGATCTGGCTTTGTATCTGAGGCAATAGCATACTGCTGTATAAAAATGTTCAGGTTATTGTAACTAAAACTGTCTATCTGGAAATGGGAAAGAAATTTTTTAAAAAGTTCAGAAACACTTTGCGTCCTTTTCTCCTGCTCGTCAGTAAGACATAACAGCCTGTTACCATGTATTACAAGTTTAAAGGCTTGTCATCAATGAGTGCTGAGATCTTCAGAGCATTGTAGGTTACAAGTAGGCCTAACAGACTCCAATATGGAACAGTGGCTGAACCTCATTTCTCAAGATACTTCTGTGATGTTTTTGCTTCTATGGTGTATTTTAAAGCTTTTAAACAGCAGCAATGAAGAGTTTCATCAGTGTTTCTTGTTTGGAAGAACTAAGCTTGTTTACCAGGTTACTATTCCTTTGTTTTGATTTTCTGCTTTTATTTTTATTTCTTTTTGGCTCTAGATTTGGGGTTGCCTGACCTTTGCTGTTATGCACTACCAAGAAACCCCCTTGTGCTGTGTACCAGAATCTGAAATAGGAAGGAACTGTCTAGATTCTGTGGCCACACCTGTGGGCATTTTAACCAGTAGCTACTTACATACACAACCACAGGGCTGTCTAGCTGAAAGGTATTCAGACTAGACTGTGAACTACAAAATTGTCTTTTAAGTCTGTCTTCATCAGTTCACTGGAGGAAAATCAAGCACCTGTTCTGTTATAAAACATTAAAATGCTTAAAGGCTTTCAATATTCAATCAATAGATACAATCTAACGTGTAAAGCATGAAAAATAGTAACACTAGATGCTTAAGGAATACCAGGTACATTATGCAAACTGTTCATCAAAACACTTGCCAAAGAAAATCACAGCCTTTTCCAACAAAATTTGTAATTCCTGCTCCTAGAGTTTGAAGAATGACATTCTCTTTGCTGATACAGCCTTTGGTCTTTCTAGCTGCCCTCAATCTATACTAAGCAAGCAAATAAAATTAAAATTACAAAAAGTAAATGAATAAAGTAAATTTTCCATTTCCATTTCTCCTAGAGGGATTCATGTTACATATATTTGATGTTTCTTCTCTTCTTAGGAATTAGCTTTCTCTTCCTGGTTTCTTCCTCCCAAGAGTAATGTTCAGATTACTGCATGCCCACATTTGAGAAAGAAACTCTAACCCATCGTTTAAATTTCCACAGACACACAAGTTATCCCCATAGTGCATGTCGTGCCATACAAACTCTCTTTTCTCTTTTCATACCATTTTTGGTAAACATAATTTTAATTCTATTAATTCTGCCATTTATAATAAAAGCATTGTCTTCTGAGAAAGCATGTAAAAATAACTACTACTACAGAGGACTGGAGACTAGAAAAGGAAGGGGATAAAGAGACTTAGAACAAAGAGGTTACGTGTTCAACTGTTCTAAGAGGATATAATTCCTAAAAATGGGAGAAACTGACCCTTTGAAATCCATTGCCTCTTTAACCTTCCTTTCTCCTTTTGACAATTAACTGTAATTGTCAAGAATGTAAAAGAAATTTTCACATTTGAATGTAAATAAAATCACTGCAGAAAGAAAATACATATACTATGCAAAAACACCACAAAAATTCCTACTTAAAATTTTAGTTTGAAAAAACGTTCATTCTCCCTTTTTATCAATGCTTCAATGTGCCTTCTTGATTTAATGGAAAAAAAACCACAGAAACCATCTAGCTTTGCTGACTGCCTACCAAGGTGTACAGTTCCTACAATTCTTCCTGCAAAATGTTCTGCTTCCATTCCAGAAACAGTAATTTTTTCCCTTTTATTTTCTTTTCTTGTTTCCCTAAAATATTTTACTCCCTTGCTATATAGAAGCCTATTTTTATTTTACATGTTCAAAATAATAATGATCAGAATTAACATAAACCCAGAAGTGATACTGACATCACTGAATTGGTGGAGGAGGTTTCACACTGCACTTTAAGCCTCTCCCTGTTGGTTAACACAAATATGCTATTCAGAACATAATAAAGCCTTAGGCCACCATGATAGCAGCACACATGTATATGTTGATTTCTCTGAAGACTTCTCCCTTACTCAGGCCAGGTTTCTTCCTTATTTTTTATTGTAAAAAGTAGATGGATTTTTTTTACTAAAAAGGCAGCACTTGACACATTTTATATGCCTTTTTCAAAATTAGGAAGGTTGCTATCATCTGGTGTTCAATATCCACAGCCAATCCCTCTCTCAGACACTCTCATTTCTTAATAATTTTATTTATTATTTTGCTTTCACCCTCATGTGTATAATTTTCCATTTGGTACTTAATAAATTTTATCCTGCTTCTACTAATTTTAGTGCTAATTTCATGCAGTTCTCCCTGATATTCTCAGCCTTTCCTTTGGCATGGCTGACCAACATTCAGAAACACACAAATTTCTTCAGCACACTGGGATATATTTTTTTCAGGCATGCACCAAAATATTTAATTAAATCACGCTCTTGAAAAACACAAATATTAGATTCACTGCACCTTTTAAACCAACTCCTTATTCTTATATTCTTTGCTTTTTTCATGCCACTTTCATTCCTCATGTAAAATTTAATCAATCTGTCCTCAAGGCTTCCAATGTCTCTTTCTTCTTGCAGGAAGGTTTCAGGAGCAGAACTCTTTGTTTCAGGATATTTGTCCTGTAATCATGCTTTCTCTCAGTGTTTTCATCTTCACAGACCACTTTAGCATGGTAGCAGCAATGTTATACATCCCTTCACATACTAATTTCTCTTTCAATCCTCTCAAATCAAAACCTTGTCCTTCTGGAGATCTCATTGAACAGAATAACCTATTCATAGCCAAGACTCACTCCTCAAATGTTGTGACAGTGGTTGCAGGGGCTCTTGGATGAGGGAAGAGATGAGAATGTTGACTCTATGTTCAGAAGGCTTGATTTATTATTTTATGTGTAATGTAAATATTTTATGTGTAATATATATATTCCTCAGAAGCTAGCTAAGTCAAGAATAGAAAAGAATGAATAACAAAGATCTGTGTCTCGGACAGAGAGAGAGGCAGCTCTGCCGTGAGTGGTCACTAAATCAAAACGTCCACACGAGACCAATCACGGACCCACCTGTTGCATTCCACAGCAGAAAATAACCATTGTTTACATTTTGTCTCTGAGGCCTCTTAGCTTCTCAGAAGGAAAAATCCTAAAGAAAAGGATTTTCACAAAAGATGTCTGCGACAAAATGTATTTTCTGTTCTTTGTAAGGGATGATCCCACACCAACTGCTTTCCTTTAGGCCAGTTCTCTGTAGAGGGGAAACCACATCAGGTCTAATCTCTTTGCTCTAACCAGGATGGTCTTACTCATGTCTTCTGTCTTGTCTGCCAAGGGAGCTCAGGAAAGACTGCATGAAGGACTGAGATGTCAGTGAGGGTCTTTCAGTGTCCTTCCCCACAATTTTTACATGCGTATTATGGAAACTGGATTCCTTCATACACTCTACTATTCACTGAAATATTTTATAAACCTTCTGACCATGTTTCAGCAAAATGGTATTATTTGAATTGTACAGATAGTGGAAGAGATATGAGATTTGCTATTATTTTCTTACGCTCTTCTGTTTTTGTGGATAGAGGGCTATATGATTGTGTGCAAGTCCAGTGTTTAATACAACAGACACCAATTCAAACTATATATTTGAATTGATGCATAAGTAAAGTTATGTAAATGTCACATTATAATGAAGAAAGTCTCTATCTACAGAAAAACACATGGATATATTCATAGAGAGTATACACTTCAGAGACACTCTTCTGAGCAATATGGCTGTTAGAAGACCAGAGTAAATAAATGTAGAATTTGCAATATCATGAAAAAAAAAGGAAGGAAATATATTGGTGAAGATAGCTGCTTTTCCAAAAACTTATTCTAAAAATAAATTCTACTTGCGGCAAGATTTTTCTGAAATTATTCTTGAATATTTTATCACTGGGGTACCTTAAGGAGAATTACATGAAGGCTAGCCTGACCTAAATATTAATTTTTTCCTATCCACAGGATGGACAACATCCATCCCACACATGAGCTGGAAATGTTTCTGTTTGAGGAAATATTTGCTTAATTTTATGAGCTCTAGCTACATTGTTAATTCAGATCTGGTTCTTAAGTTTCCAGGTTAAGTGGTCACCTCAGGCTAATACTCTATGCTGTAGGTCTAGTAAATGAATAAGTGTAACTTTCCACTGTACTATACCTGCCAGCTCTCAACCTTTTAATCTGACACATAGTTTTATAGAAGTATTTCTAGTCAGAGCATAAAGTCTCGTATTTATCTCAAGTTGTATTCTTCATCTCCTCTTCTGCTGTATGTTGCTTTTCATGCAGTTCCTGGATATCCCATTTTAAAACCCAGGACACCCAGAAAGAATGTAGATTTTTTTAGCTTAAAGGGAGAAAATTTCTAATTAAAAGGTGTAAATCCTTCTGTTCCACATATTTTTAAAAAGGGGTTAGCGCCAACACTCACAATTTTCCGAGAACTATCCCTCCAGCTACTGTGTGTACTACATAAGGGAGTAAAGCCAGTTTCAGCCACTTATGAAACTCAGTGTATTTGCAGAGGGGCCAAATACAACAATCAACTGTATGAACTACAGAAACCTTCAGCAATCCAGTGGTGAAACAGCTGGATTTGAGCCATTTTTCCATTTGAATGTGAGGAGAAGTAGTGGGACTTTTACTCTTTGCAATCTGAGCTTGCAGAAGTTTCTTGTGTATATTTTCTTTATTTAAGGAAGTTTTAAAAATAAAATATAAAAAATTAAAAAACACTAAAAATAGAAAGCACACCAGTAAGTCAGTAGCTACTTATGACAATGGGAAGTTCTTTCATGCAAAAAAGTAGTTTTGAGAAGTGAAATAATTCTGGCTGTGACATACATACAATTTCTACCTCTCTTCATCTAGATTAAGATGAAAAGATGACAACATATAATTTCTTTCTTCTAGTCTGAGGGAAAGAGCAGGGCCCCTCTGACT